>NC_047055.1:33198475-33500093 GCF_011762595.2 Tursiops truncatus
ACCAACAAGGACCTATGTATAACACAGGGGACTATACTTATTATCTTGTAATAACCAATAATGGAAAAGAATCTAAAAAAGTATATATTACATATAATATATATATGAATTACTTTGCTGTACACATGAAAATAATACAGCATTGTAAATCAACTATATTTCAATAAAAATATTTTAAAATGTATATACTGGTTTTATTTTTTACTGCACTATCACTCTCTGATATTATAGGATGTACCTGTTTATTGCCTGGTTGTCTACCTATTCAAATATAACCTCCCTGAGACCAAAAAAATAAATAAAATTAAATTAAAAAATAAAGAGATAAAAACTGTTGAAATTTTTCTACCTATGGAAAAAATTATTATTCCTCAAAATTTTTTCTCTAGAACAAATATCTTCTCTGTACCCAAAGCCAGTATATCTAGCTATATAGTTTATAGCTTGTTTAAATGTCTCAATGGCACCTCAAAAATAAAAACAAATTCATGATATACTCCCTTTTATTCTCCTCAACGTAGTCCTATTCATGTGTCTGTTATACCCCCAAATGATATCACTATCCATTCAGTTTAGCACTCTCTCTCTCCCTCACCCCATATATCAAGTCCATCGTTGAGTCCACTTAAATATCTCTACAATACATCTACTTATTTCTGTCTTTTCCACTACCTCTGTAGTCTGTGGTTCCATCTTCTCTTGCCCGGAAAAGTAATAACTTATTAACTGGTCTAATCCTCATCCATTCTTCTCTCCCTCCAGCCTACTCAGAATGAGGTGTTTGAAAAAAAATCTAATGATGCATTTCCCTTGCTTAAAAATCTTTAGTGTTTACCTGAACACTTATGGTAAAGGCAAAATTCCTTAAAGTGCTTATCAAGACTTCCCATGACCCATCCCTAATCTACATTCTTATCTGAATCATGTTCTCTCTTATTCTTTCTTTCCTAACAACACTGGCCTTCTCTCAGACCTTCATATTCACCACACTCCCTCCCAATACAGGTGGTAACACATGTTAGTTCTCCTTTTACCTAGTTGACTTCTAATCATCCACCATAGCTCAAATGTCATTTTTGAACCATTCAGACTGTGTGTTTTCGTCATATGATTCCAAAGCACTATATAGTTCTTAGCATTCATCTCAATTGTAATTCATCTCAGGAAGGAATTCTGCCAGCAGAATTCTGCTTTGGGACTCACTACAACTCTTCCCTGTGTCTCCAGCCTGCCAACCTACCCTGTGGATTTTGAACTTGTACCACTACAATTCTTTAAAATAAACCATATGTTTTATGGCTCTGTTTTCTCTGGAGAACCCTGACTAATACAGAAGACAAGGTAAAATCAACAATAACTAATGTCTCTTTTAAGATGAGGAGGATGCAATAGAATCTTTTTTCTCAGAATTACATGAGCCTGATACTTGTTTTTGTTTTTTAGCAGACATCAGTTGCTTACATAATAAAATCCCATATCTGATGAGATTTAATGTTCCAATCAAGGAACACAAATTTTATTAATATATGTTATATACTTCTCACATAATAAAAATGACCATATTTTCTGACATTCATTAAGCTTGGTGTGGCTCCCTCAAACTTCTCCTGAGTCTTATGCCAGTCTTTCTGTCAACCCCAGTGTAGAAATACCGGGAGAGAGAAAAGATAGCAGAAAGAAGCAGAGTTAGTCTTCATCCATTTGTAACATTATGCAGTGGAAAGGTAACCCTACTACACTATTCCCCTAAGTGTTCCTAGACTTCAAGGAACTCTGATGTTCTTAGGTTCTTCATATTAGCTCTCCTAACCTACCTCATTACTCAGTATCTATAGTCAGTTCAAACACCCAAACCTTTTCATGCCAGCTACGCTTTAGCTATGTCATACTCATCCTATACTTAAACAGCTATGACTGAGAAACAAATTGAAGATCTTTTCCAAATTTCATTTTTATAGTTTCAGCCAGTTTTTCTAGATGCTCATGACCTCTAGAGATCCTGAATGTGAGTTATCTGTCCACGTATTTTATTATCATGTCATGAATATCCCCATCCAAATCATTAATAAAAACTGCATGGGACAGAACCAATAATAGAGTTATCTTAAAAGAAACCTCTTTCTCCAAGTTAATACCAATTCTTTAATTGGCTTTCTTTAGATCTAGAATTCAACCAGTTATAGACCCACTTAAGTTGTATTTTCATCTAGTATCTAGGTAGTCCAGCAAATACTTTGCAATATTACATTACTTACTTGTCTATGCAATTATATGTATTGTATAGAAACTGACATGATACACTAGTCTCTAGTAATTAATTCTCCTCTCTCAGTCAATAATTGCCATATTACCAACACATTAGTAAAAGAAGGAAAATCTTCACTTTAAACTCCTAAGAATAAAATAGCAACAATACTATCACTTAAAATTTGAAAAAAAAACTTTCTATTATTATTATCATCTCCATTTGACACACAAATTGACACTTTTTAATTATTATTCCAATTTAATAAATGAGTAAACTGAAGCTCTGACTTATCCAGAGTCACAATGCTAATAGGTGGGGGAATATAAAAACAGAACACAGACCACCTGGCTCAGTTTTATTTTTATAGTATACTAAACTGCCTCAGTAGACAAAAAAATTTTCAGATGAATAAATAAGAAGATTAAGAGTCAAAAAATGACAGATTAAGGTGACATTAAGTCATTCAAAACTCATATACCTTTGCCTCAACTTTTACCAAACAAGATTCGTGTGTATCTATTAACCCCAAAAGTTATATTAATAAAATACTGGTTTAACCCTCAATAGAAGGAAAACACATCACCATTTATTTATGTATATACTGGCATTCTTGTGATAAAAACACATTTATTTAAAATTTTTAGAAATAATAAGCCCCTGAATATCTTAATCTTTCTTTGGAAGTTAAATTCCTTTTTAAAGACAAAAGTCAATATTTAGCAAAAAGATTATGTATCTTTAAGGTTCGAGTGTCAACATGTAACCTTTGGGTGTGAATCTTTAATGAACTGATTGACTGAATTTTCCTTTTTAACATTTCTGATATCAACTTAGAAAGGGCCTAAGTATCACCTCTCTGAATACTGATAGAAACATTTTCAATTCTCAGTACTCTATTTTTTTTTTTATGGCAGTACGCGGCAGTACGCGGCAGTATGCTGTGGCCTCTCCCGTTGCGGAGCACAGGCTCCGGACGCACAGGCTCAGCGGCCATGGCTCACGGGCCTAGCCTCTCCACGGCATGTGGGATCTTCCTGGACCGGGGCACGAACCCGTGTCCTCTGCATCAGCAAGCGGACTCTCAACCACTGCGCCACCAGGGAAGCCCTCTCAGTACTCTTATATGCTAAATTGTATTTGATTTACTGATTATAGGCCTCAGGATACAATTCAGGTACCTAGATTACATAATCCCCAAAATACGGATAGTTAGAAGAACTCCCAGGAATTAATTCACTTCAAATAATTATTCTCCTTCTGTTTGACATAGCATAGAAATAGACTTGGTTATGTCTAGATACCAGTGCCAAATCATACTAAACTTTATATTTCATCAAATTAGGTGATTGCAAACGTATATGTGTCACATGGTTTAGCTTGCCAATTCTTTGATCAGGCAAGCAGGAGGTTTTGCCACTTTGGACTCTACCTGAATTCTGAAGGGAAGATGGCTAGTATGTTGAGGAGTACACTGAGGTTAATCTGAAATGCAAGGTCAAGATAGAGGAAATAACGCTGCCTTCATCAAAACCACCACTACCTGCACATTTTCAGACCTCATTTTCTGTTGACAATCTGCTTCTCTAATTCTTTTTCCTCCGAGCTTAAGATTCTTACCTGTCTTAACTTCAATTTGGGAATGTGCATCTAATATCCTTACTTCCTGCTTACTATACCTTGATTTCTAACTTTTCTTTTCAATAACCTGGTATTTTGGTCCAGTTCCTGATTACACTTTTTGCTTTGTGGTTTGATCTTGGTGTTCTTTATCCTGCACTAGATAAATGTGATTATGATGACTCTGCCATAGTGGCTTGGCAGAAGAATCTTACTGAGTTGCTGTTGTTTCAGCATGATCTCTTGATGCTAACTGATGGTTATTAAGTAAAAAGTACATTGACCCCAGCTTGTTCAGGGAGAAGGTTGAATCTCTTTACAGTTGCAAACTCTAAAGTCATCTTCAACAATGTGGAAATGCTGCCTGTTAGCACTCTACTTTATCCCATTTACTTAAACACATACCATTACAATATGAGAGAAAAACATTTGGGGTTGCGTGTTTTACTTAGTTATATAATTGATGAAGTCAGCAACAAATGTTAGGCAAATATAACAAAAGGGAATTGTAGGAAATTTTTTATTGAATAATCTTAAAATGGTTAGAGATTTATCCATTTTTTGAATAGGTATGGACTGTAATTCAAGTAAATTGATAACATTTCGAATTTCCTTCTAGCATTCCGGTTCTATTGTCCTATTTGTTTTGTCAATAGAAATAGTCTAGTGTATATAAATCAGATTGCCAATGCTGTCCATTTTGGTACAACATAAGCATTATGATTCATTACAAATGGAAGGTGTGTAGAAAAACAAAATCAATGAAAAAACATTCAAGCAGATCTTGCTTACAGCAAGGTAAACAACCATTATTACAAAGAGCAAAGTATTTGTACCTAAGAGATTCATACAACAAAACATAGCCAGAGTAAACTTTGAATTTTTATGGAAAATCATATAAAGCACTCTCTCTGTCTTCCACAGAGATAGAAAAAGTAATATGACTTTTTGAAATACAGAGTTTCCAAGATAACTATCTGACAAAAGTGTCAAAGACAACTTCCTGATTATTTTTAACTTAGTCATCTTGGTTTTTTCTTTATCTGTTTTCAAAGATAAAATGTCTCATAAGTGAACTTCAATTTTATATGTGTACATAAAATTATGTGTATATGGATGAAAAGTTCAATGGCAAGTGACTGTGTCATATTCATCTGTATTTTTATATTATATCAAATATATGACTCAATAAATATGTGTTGAATAAATAAATGATCACCCAGCTGATAAGAAATAAAAGAAAATCATAATCAAGTAATTGATGAACTACCACATCTTCATTGCCATAGGTACACTGGCATATATAAAAATACCATTTGGTAATGTTACCACCACAAAGAACTTTTCCTAGTCAGAAGGACGCTTTTTGCAGGTGAGAAACTTCTACTTACCTCTGTACATCACCAGCGTAATTTCCCTGCATTTATAGTTAGTCCTAATTTTTTAAGAGTAGTCCTCAATGACACAATATATTTCTTTCAGCCCCCACTTGACTCTACTCATTCCTTACTTTTAATTGTCCTGCTTCACCTCATTCTAACATAGCTATTGCTATACTGCAGCTATTGAAGCCTACGAAGTTTTGCAGTCACTGAAACTGAGGAAGCTTTGTTGGGATAAGAATTGTTTTGATGTCCAGTTATGTTTCAGAAATGCATTCCTAGAGATTAAAGCCTGTTGCGTTATATATTTCAATGGGATTTTTCTTTCTTAAATTAGTAGCTTGTAGTTGTATCATTGCCTTTCCAAACAGGCCTTTACCTAGTTCCCCTTAATACTTCATGTGAACCCCAGTTCCTTTGTTCGCTTCCTGTTTCCAGATTCTGTATATCCATGGGAGATACAACTTTTCTGTTTTTCTCTAGTGTACCTGTGCAAACCCTAACACTGACCAGCTGGCCACTTTTCCTATCCCTTGGCAATCTCTGCCAATAATTCTCCACTCCATTTTCTTCTACTGATTCTTCTTTTTCCACAAAGGACACAGGATGGACTGTTATAAATGAATTGTGTCAGGACTTCTTTTCTCTCACCTGAAAGCAAAGGACTGATCTTTCAAACTCAAAAATTTATAAGACTGTGATTACCTCAAACATCCTTTCGGTCTCTGTGAGAGTTGAAAACTGTCATATTTCTCAGGAAAACTGCAAAAGGAATGACAAAATGAAGGTTACTAGGAGATGTGAATGACTGCTTTTTCAACTCTCATGCTTCAGGAGCTTTTATCTTGAGCCTAAAAGCCATAAAGACAAAGAGTATAATAACTGCACATAAAATGAAAGACATAAAAGCCAGGTTGAATTGTAGCTTCTAGTTCCCTATGACCTTAGTTATGCAACAACACTTGATGTAACTGGGCTTTGTGAGCCAGAAATTAAGACGAATGTCCTGTCAAAGTGTTAGAATATTTGAAATTGTAACTGTCTCTGAAAATCTAAGTCCATGAAAAATATAGGCTAGGTATTATTTTCTCCATCTGTCAGATGAGAAAATGGCATCCTAGAAAGATTTAGTGGAGGAAGCCTAGGAAAAACAGATCCCAGGTGATAGAGTCCACATGACCTTTCTCCAAGACTAGTGTTCTTTCAACTATATGTTCAGTCTCTACCTCCTCTGAACAGGCCTTGAAAACCACATAGCTAATGAACTTCCAAATCACATCTCTCCTTCAAATATTCATTAAAATTTCTAAACCAAAATGCATAATTATATTATAGAAATAATTAACATTATGTGGGAAAAATCATTACTCTAAACATTTCAATCAGCAATAATTGTGCCTCAGATAAACTTCATGAGCTGTGATATTGCCACTGCACAAAGATACATTAAAAGTTTATTCAGAATAAAAAGTTGATGTACAAACCACTTGAATCAGAAAAAAAATGTGAATGGACGTTTTAATATAACAGTTTATTATTTTCATCACTTTTGTACAACCTTTGATGACCTGAATTAACTGAATTAACTGTGTAGCTTCCAACTTTTAAGAAATCTGGCTTGCTTAGTTTCACTTGATGAAATTTCTTGCACCATGACAAACATCTCTACTAACCTTCTTCTGACATTTGAAGAAACACATTCTGACTATGTACAAACAAGCAACTGTAATACAATATAATCCTTGAAAATTACCTTGTTACCTAGACAAGAGGGTGAACAGTCCATTATTAAGTTTAAGAAAAAAAGGATGGCGTGTTGAGTAGAAGCAGTGCTAATCAATCCAACATGTTTAACACGACTGAACTTCTAAGAGTTGACAGGGACTCAAATGGTCAACAAATCCTGCTGATGGTAATTTATTAATACTTTGAGCATGTGTATGCCTCTTCTGCAATTTGTCTCTGATGGTCCAGCAGTACACTCATGCTCAGTCTCCTTTGGGACAGTCACAGATGTCTCTAAGGCAGCTGTACTGGAGTCTAGAGTGTCACTTATGGTTTCAGTTTTTCACCATTGAGAACGATGTTGGCTGTGAGTTTGTCATATATGGCCTTTATTATGTTGAGGAAAGTTCCTTCTATGCCTACTTTATGGAAGGTATTTTTCCATAAATGGGTGTGGAATTTTGTCAAAAGCTTTCCCTGCATCTATTGAGATAAGCATATCATTTTCTCCTTCAATTTTTTAATATGGGGTATCACATTGATTGATTTGTGTACACTGTAGAATCCTTGCATTCCTGGGATAAACCTCACTTGGTCATGGTGTATGATCCTTTTAGTGTGCTGTTGGATTCTGTTTGCTAGTATTTTGTTGAGGATTTTGCATCTACGTTCATCAGCAATATTGGCCTGTAGCTTTTCTTTGTGACATCTTTGTATGGTTTTGGTATCAGTGTGATGGTGGCCTCGTTAAATGAGTTTCAGAGTGTTCCTCCCTCTGCTATATTTTGGAAGAGATTGAGAAGGATAGGTGTTAGCTCTTCTCTAAATGTTTGGTAGAATTTGCCTGTGAAGCCATCTGGTCCTGGGCTTTTGTTTGTTGGAAGATTTTTATCACAGTTTCAATTTCAGTGCTTGTGATTGGTCTGTTCATATTTTCGATTTCTTCCTGGTTCAGTCTTGGAAGGTTGTGCATTTCTAAGAATTTGTCCATTTCTTCCAGGTTGTCCGGTTTACTGGTATATAGTTGCTTGTAGTAATCTCTCATGATCCTTTTTATTTCTCCAGTATCAGTTGTTACTTCTCCTATTTCATTTCTAATTCTATTGATTTGAGTGTTTTCCCTTTTTTTCATGATGAGTCTGGCTAATGGTTTATCAATTTTGTTTATCTTCTCAATGAACCAGCTTTTAGTTTTATTGATCTTTGCTATCGTTTCCTTCATTTCTTTTTCATTTATTTCTGATCTGATCTATATGATTTATTTCCTCCTGCTAACTTTGGGGATTTTTGTTCTTCTTTCTCTAATTGCTTTAGATGTAAGGTGAGGTTGTTTATTTGAGATGTTTCTTGTTTCTTAAGGTAGGATTGTATTGCTATAAACTTCCCTCTTAGAACTGCTTTTGCTGCATCCCATAGGATTAGGGTCATCTTGCTTTCATTGTCATTTGTTCCTAGGTATTTTTTGATTTCCTCTCTGATTTCTTCACTGATCTCTTGGTTATTAAGTAGTGTGTTGTTTAGCCTCCATGTGTTTGTATTTTTTACAGAGTTTTTCCTGTAATTGATATCTAGTCTCATAGCGTTGTGGTCAGAAAAGATACTTGATATGATTTCAATTTTCTTAAATTTACCAAGGCTTGATTTGTGAAACAAGATATGATGTATCCTGGAGAATGTTCCATGAGCACCTGAGAAGAATGTGTATTCTGTTGTTTTCGGATGGAATGTCCTATAAATATCAATTAAGTCCATCTTGTTTAATGTATCATTTAAAGCTTGTGTTTTCTTATTTATTTTCATTTTGGATGATCTGTCCATTGGTTGGATTATCTGTCCATTGGTGAAAGTGGGGTGTTAAAGTCCCCTACTATGATTGTGTTACTGTTGATTTCCCCTTTTATGGCTGTTAGTATTTGCCTTATGTTTTAAGGTGCTCCTATGTTGGGTGCATAAATATTTACAATTGTTATATCTTCTTCTTGGATCGATCCCTTGATCATTATGTAATGTCCTTCTTTGTCTCTTGTAATAGTCTTGGTTTCAAAGTCTATTTTATCTGATATGAGAATTTCTACTCCAGCTTTCTTCTGATTTCAATTTGCATGGAATATCATTTTCCATGCCCTCCCTTTCAGTCTGCATGTGTCCCTAGGTCTGAAGTGGTTCTCTTGTAGACAGCATATATATGGATCTTGTTTTTGTATCCATTAAGCCAGGCTACATCTTTCGGTTGGAGCATTTAATCCATTTACATTTAAGGTAATTATCATTATGTATGTTCCTATCACCATTTTCTTAATTGTTTTGGGTTTGTTATTGTAGGTCTTGTCCTTCTCTTGTACTTCCTGCATAGAGAAGTTCCTTTAGCATTTGTTGCAAAGCTGGTTTGGTGGTGCTGAAGTCTCTTAGCTTTTGCTTTTCTGTAAAGGTTTTAATTTCTCCGTGAAATCTGAATGAGATCCTTGCTGGGTAGAGTAATCTTGGTTGTAGGTTTTTCTCCTTCATCACTTTAAATATGTCCTGCCACTCCCTTCTGACTTGCAGAGTTTCTGATGAAAGATCAGCTGTTAACCTTATGGGGATTCCCTTGTGTGTTTTTTGCTGTTTTTCCCTTGCTGCTTTTAATATATGTTCTTTGTATTTAATTTTTGATAGTTTGATTAATATGTGTCCTGGCGTGTTTCTCCTTGGATTTATCTTCTATGGGACTCTCTGTGTTTCCTGGACTTGATTAACTATTTCCTTTCCCATATTAGGGAAGTTTTCAACTATAATCTTTTCAAATATTTTCTCAGTTCTTTTCTTTTTCTCTTCTTCTTCTGGGACCCTTATATTTCGGATGTTGCTGCATTTAATGTTGTTCCAGAAGTCTCTGAGACTGTCCTCAATTCTTTTCTTTCTTTTTTCTTTATTCTGTTCTGTAGTAGTTATTTCCACTATTTTGTCTTCCAGGTCCATTATCCGCTCTTGTGCCTCAGTTATTCTGCTACTGATCCCTTCTAGAGAATTTTTCATTTCATTTATTTTGTTGTTCATCACTGTTTGTTTGCTCTTTAGTTCTTCTAGCTCCTTGTTAAACGTTTCTTGTATTTTCTCCATTCTATTTCCAAGATTTAAGATCATCTTTACTATAATTATTCTGAATTCTTTTTCAGGTAGTCTTCCTATTTCCTCTTTTTTTAGGTCTGATGGGTTTTTGCCTTGGTCCTTCATCTGCTGTGTGTTTCTCTGTCTTTTCATTTTGCTTAACTTACTGTGTTTGTGGTCTCCTTTTTGTGGGCTGCAGGTGCGTAGTTCCCACTGTTTTTGGTGTCTGTCTGCAGTGGCTAAGCATGGTTCGGTGGGTTGTGTAGGCTTCCTGGTGGAGGGGACTTGCGCCTGTGTTCTGGTGGGTGAGGCTGGATCTTGTCTTTCTCATAGGCAGGTCTATGTCTGGTTGTGTGTTTTGCAGTGTCTGTGGCCTTATTATGTTTTTAGGCAGCCTCTGTGCTAATGGATAGAGTTGTGTTCCTGTCTTGCTAGTTGTCTGGCATAGGGTGTCCAGCATTGTAGCTTGCTGGTTCTTGAGTGGGGTTGTGTCTTGGTGTTGAGATGGCGATCTCTTGGAGACTTTTGCCATTCAATATTATGTGGAGCTGGGAGGTTTCTTGTGGACCTGTGTCATGAACTTGGCTCTCCCACCTCAGAAGCACAGTCCTGATGTATGACTGGAACACCAAGAGCCTGTCATTCACACGGGTCAGAATACAAGGGAGAAAAAAAAAAGAAAGCAAGAAAGAAGATAAAATAAAATAAAATAAAGTTATTAGAATAAAAAATAAAACATAATTATTTAAAAAAAATTTAGTAATAAAATAAAAAAAGAAAGAAGAGAGCAACAAAACCAAACAAATCCACCAATGATAACAAGTGCTAAAACTATACCAAACTAAACTAAACAAAACAAAACAAAAATGGACAGACAGAACCCTGGGAAAAATGGTGAAAGCAAAGCTATACAGAAAAAAATCACATGCAGAAGCATACGCATACACACTCACAAAAAGAGAAAAAGAAAAAAATATATATATATTGTTGCTCTCAAAGTCCACCTCCTCAATTTGGGATGATTGGTTTTCTATTCAGGTATTCCACAGATGCAGGGTACATCAAGTTGATTGTGGAGATTTAATCCGCTGCTCCTGAGGCTGCTGGGACAAATTTCCCTTTCTCTTCTTTGTTTGCACAGCTCCTGGGGTTCAGCTTTGGATATGGCCCTGCCTCTGCGTGTAGGTTGCCTGAGGGTGTGTGTTCTTCACTCAGAGAGGAGGGGGTTAAAGGAGCTTCTTGGTTGCTGCAGTAGCAGCCTTAGCGTCTCATGTCCATCTCTGCCCGTCTCTGGGGGCCACGCTGATAGCCACAGCTTGCACCCATCTCTGGAGCTCCTTTAAGCAGTGCTCTTAATCCCCTCTCCTCGTGTACCAGGAAACAAAGAGGCAAGAAAAAGTCTCTTGCCTCTTCGGCAGCTGCAGACCTTTTCCAGGACCCACTTTCAGCTAGCTGTGGCACACTAGCCCCCTTCAGGCTGTGTCCATGCAGCTAACCCCAGTCCTCTCCCTGGGATCTGACCTCTGAAGCCCGAGCCTCAGCTCCCAGCCCCCGCCCACCCTGACGGGTGAGCAGACAAGACTCTCAGGCTGGTGAGTGCTGGTTGGCACCAATCCTCTGTGCTGGAATCTCTCCACTTTGCCCTCCACACCCCTGTTGCTGCACTCTCCATCATGGCTCCAAAGCTTCCCCCGTCCGCCACCTGCAGTCTCCACCTGCGAAAGAGCTTCCTAGTGTGTGGAAATCTTTCCTCCTTCACAGCTCCCTCCCACTGGTGCAGGTCCCATCCCTATTCTTTTGTCTCTGTTTTTTCTTTTTCCCTACCCAGGTACGTGGGGAGTTTCTTGACTTTTGGGAGTTCTGAGGTCTTCTGCCAGTGTTCAGTAGGTGTTCTGTAGGAGTTGTTCCACATGTAGACATATTTCTGATGTATTTGTGGGGAGGAAGGTGATCTCCACATCTTACTCTTCTGCCATCTTGAAGCTCCTACTCTCATAAATTCTTATACCTTAAATATGTGACTCTGGCATGTAAAATAAGTAAGCATTTGAGTTATGTGTGTGTGTGTATGTGCGCTTGAGCGACAGGTAAGATGTGAATAAACAGAGACGCAGAAATTAGCACTGTATGTTCAGTAGACAATGCTATCTCTGCTAGTTTTCTCCTAAAGTTTTGCAAACAATTTAGTTTTGCAAACTAAAACAAAAGACAGGTATTTATTCATTTACAAATGTTAAATTAAAAATAAAAGAATAACAGATTTGTTTCATAGACACACTGATAATTAGCTATAAGGAGCTTCTTAGGAAAAAAATTGCAATTTTTTTTTCTCTTTGTAGGATGATTAATTCAAGCTCTGCCATCCTGTTGCCTCTCACAGTGAGAAAAGAGATATGATTCCACTCACATCACAAAAGTCTACTTTGGAGGACACAGCTGGCATTTGTGACTAAATTCTTGAGAGTAGTTATAAGCTGAATCTCATTCAAAATTCATTGTAATGGCAAAGCTCTGACATCAATTTAGAAAGTTGGAATTTTTGTTTGTTTGTTTCTTTGGCATTATGTGAGCCTCTCACTGTTGTGGCCTCTCACTTTGCGGCTCCAGACGCGCAGGAGCACAGGCTCCAGACGCGCAGGCTCAGCGGCCATGGCTCACGGGCCCAGCTGCTCCACGGCATGTGAGATCTTCCTGGACCGGGGCATGAACCCGTGTCCCCTGCATCAACAGGTGGACTCTCAACCACTGCACCACCAGGGAAGCCCAGAAAGTTGGAATTTTAACAAAACTTTTAATGCATTTAACCATAATTTTGGAGTTATGTAAAGATTATGAATAATTCACTTAGCATACTGCACTTTATTCACTATCTAGGAAATAAATTAAAATATATGAGGCTGGGCTTGAGAGTAGGTCTGCCTAGTGTAATCCTTGGGTTTACACCGTATGTGGTTTTTACAGATGCCACAGACTTCACAAGTTAGAGAAACAATAAATAATAAATTTAATATATTTATAAATTCAAATAAATTTAATAAATCCCTTATTAAAATATATTGGATTTACACTTACACTGTAGAAAACTGCAAAAAGCCATGATTCCTACCTTAAAAATGGAAAAAAAGCAAGTAAGCTCTGAAATCATAACTTTGAAATTCATTAGAGAGCTAAGAATACAAATAAAACTAAACTCAATAATCTTCAGAAAGTGATAAGTACTTCCAAGTAGAGAAAAAAAAAACATAGCTACTTTTATCCTTAGCAGGCAGGAGGAGGCAAACAGATTCAGACATAGACTGGTAAGGAGAATTCAGCAAGAGTTTTTAAAAATTTTAATGGCAAAACACAGGCAGACTGATAGATCAGCATGTCTTACAAGTAGCAACATACCCACCCACCAACTCTTTGCCATGGGCCTTCACTGATAGCGAGGAAAAAGTATGCTAAAGGCAGGGGCAAGGCCAGGTTGTTGAGATAAACTTTGCTGGTACACTCTGGTCTTCATAGAGTGCACTGCACTGGCTGCCTGAAAGCTGACAGCAGATCAGCTAGAATGAGATCCCCTATAGTGCTGAACGCAAGGGAGAGTACTGTAAAGAAAAGAGAACTTCCCATTGATCCAAAATACTGTCAGCAAAGCTGTAAAGCATTAAGAGAACACAAGAGTCACACCATTACTCAGATTTCCAGCAATTCTGTGGAGAAAAACATTGTCCCATCCTGAAAACAATTAAATCCACTAGTAAGAGGAATCTACTGAAACAAAGCCAAAATAGTTAAAAGAATCAGATCAAAATATGGCTAAGGTTTTGAAATTAACAAAAGGCACCTCTAAAATAAACATTATGTTAAAGGATCTAGTGGAAGAAGTAGACAACAAGCATTAACAGAGGAGGAATTTCATTAGAAAAATGGAAATTGTAAATAAAATATAAAAGAAAATAATAAAAACAAATAGGAATATTAAGAGTGAAAGTGATCATATCAGAGATGAAAAATAAATTTGATGGACCAAACAGTAGGCTGAACACAACAGAGAAAAATATTATTGAATTTTAAGAAAGGTGAAACAAAAGCAAGCCAACCAAATGGGATCTGTGGGATGTTATAACGTATGTGTAATTAGAGTCCCAGAAAGAAGTAGAGAGAGCATAAGGCAGAAGAAATATTTGAAGAGAAAACAGCTAAAAAGGTTTTAAATTGATAATGATAAATTAAAATGATAAATCGTATCAAACCACAAAACTAAGAATCTCAGCTAAATTCATAAAAGGAGCCCACACTTAAAGCACTTCACAGCTAGACTACTTAAAACCAAAGATTAAAAAGTTCTTAACAGCCATCAGAGTGGGGAAAAAAGACAAATTATATAAAAGGATATAATGACAAGAATGCTGGCTGACTTATTGATACAAATGACCAAGCACAGAACAAAATAGAGCAATGTCTTTGTAAAGTCCTAAGGGAAAAAAGCTGTCAATCAAGAATTCTATATTCAGCAAAAATGTCCTTCACATATGACAGTAAATTAAATATATTTTAGACAGATGAAAGCTGAGTTAATTCATCTTTACCAGACATACAATAAAATAAATTCTGAAAAATAGCTCTTCAGGCTAAATGAAAATGAAACCTGATGAAAATCCAGATCTGCAGGAAGGAATGAAAAACAGAAGAAAAAGGTTAACAGGTGAGTAATAACAAAAAAAATTTAATTGTTTTCTATATTATATAGGTGTGTATTATATATATATATTTTTTTAAACGATACGTGGGCCTCTCACTGCTGTGGTCTCTCCCATTGCGGAGCACAGGCTCCAGACACACAGGCTCAATGGTCATGGCTCATGGGCCCAGCTGCTCCATGGCATGTAGGATCTTCCCAGACCGGGGCACAAACCCATGTCCCCCGCATCGGCAGGCAGACTCTCAACCACTGCGCCACCAGGGAAGCCCCTGTATTACATTTTTTTAAAAGATTATTAACTCAAAATGAAAAAGCAACTATTTATTAGGGGTTTATTAAAATAACATAAATAAATAAAATAAATTAGCAAAATACATGGCTCTGATGACACAAAGGGAAGGAAGTTCTAAATGGAATTATCTTGTTGTAAGGTACTTCATTTTTCATAAAATGGCATAAAATTATTTGAAGGTATCTTGTAATAAGTTCAAGATAGATATTGTAATTTCTCTAACAACCAGTAAAATAATATGAAATCATGAAATTAAGTAAATAGAGAAGGTAAAATAATATGTTATTTAAACACATGGGAAATGCTAAAGAAGGAAGGTAAGAAAGGAAAGAGAAAAAAGAATAGACAGATTAAATAAAAATAAATACCAGGGTAATAGACTGAAACACAGATGATTACATTAAGTATAAATGAATTAAACACTGTAATTAAAAAGTGATCATGAGATTCACTATAAAAGTAGACCATAACTATATGGAGTTTATAGAAACACCTTTAAATATAAAGACACAGATAGGATGAGAGTAAAAGGGTGGAAAATGTCACAGTATGAAACATTAACAATAAGAAAGCTAGTGTGCCAGGTGAATATCAGACAAAGTACACTTTGAGAGAAATAATATTGCCAAAGATGCTATTTAGAAGAATCAAAATCATAAAAAGTAAGTTCTATGACTGCAAACATATTGAATTAGAAATCAACATATAATATTGTAAATCAACTGCACATAAATAAATAAATGAAACCAAGAAATAGGAGTGATGGCAGCAGGAATGGCACAGTAAGGACCCCTAATAATGCTCTCCTTAGAAAAACAAGAATATCTGCAAAAAAAAAACTATCAAAATCAACATTTTCAATAGTTTAGGAAATTAACGAAAACCTTGCAAAAATCGAGGGAGTGTTTATTCAAGAGAAGAAGCTAAATTTCAGTAAAAATAAGGAATCTTTAGGTGTCTTAACCTGCTCTACTCCTGTCCCCCTCTTCTCAGCCCTGAGGTAGCCTTGAAAACCATTACTCCACAATCATGGTGAAAACCAGCAGTCTAGTAGCCACTGGAGGGGGCAGAATAGGGTAGGACCTCCTCCAAAGGACAATTCCCAGTTAGTTGATATGATTGGATCTGTCTGGCAATTCACTGAAAAATCTCACTCACAAGGCTTTTCTTTATTTGACCTGACCCAGAGGTCACCCAGTAGAAAGCAGAATTTTTCCTGGGAATGTCTGTGAAAGACAACCAGTGGTGATTGTTTAATTTCACAACTGCCTGTGGTGCTGATAACAATTGGAGCAAACAAGTTAACCAAAAATCTTAAAAAGAAAGGATAGGGATTATGTTTATAAGGGTATTGAAAAGTTTAAACAAATTCTTGGGAATCAAGAAGTCCGTGTACATATGAAAGGCTGTGTGTATGCTCAGGAAAGAACTGAGAGGGCACTAAGCACTCACATATGGCTAACCTTGAGGTTACGCACAATCAGGCAGTGAAGGACAAAGTTGGGATTGCCAACTGCCTGCCTGATCATTGGTGTGCCCCAACACACATACACAAAGTCTCCTGGCAAAAACTGGGAAAATTATTGATTCCAAAGAATTAATTAAATACCTGTCCAATCTTTACTGACTATTAAGCTAACCAAGCAGAGATTTCAGTTGCCACACTTGAAAAAGAATACAGGCTTTATTGAATTAGTTCAGGAAAGTTACTAAACAACAAGGTACAACAGCAACAACAAACAGTAATGACAACAAAGCTGGGGGGTTCCATATCCAGAGTTGTCACACTATACTATTCAAAATTGACAGTTCTCAACAACAAGAAAATAACTGCAATACACACACACACACACACACACACACACACAAAGTACGTCTATATACAATGGAGAAAAGACAGTCTATTCAATAAGTGGTGCTGGAAAAACTGGACAGCTACAAATAAAAGAATGAAATTAGAACACTCCCTAACACCATACACAAAAATAAATTCAAAACACTTAGAAGAAAACATAAGTAGAACACTCTCTGACATAAATCACAACAAGATCCTTTTCAATCCACTGCCTACAGTAATGAAAATAAAAACCAAAAAAGAAAAACAAATGGCACCTAATTAAACTTAAAAGCTTTTGCACAGCAAAGGAAACCATAAACAAAATGAAAAGAAAACCCACAGAATGGGAGAAAATATTTGCATACGAATATTTGCAGACTGACACGGGATTAATCTCCGAAATAAACAAATAGCTCATACAGCTCAATATCCAAAAAAAACCCAAATAATCCAATCAAAAAATGGTCAGATCTAAATAGAAATTTCTCCAAAAAAGACATACAGATGGCCAAAGAGCACATGAAAAACTGCTCAACATCACTAATTATTAGAGAAATGAAAATCAAAACTACAATGAGGTATCACCTCACACCAGTCAGAATGGCCATCAGCAAAAAGTCAACAAACAATAAATGCTGTAGAGAATGTGAAGAAAAGGGACCCCTCCTATACTGTTGGTAAGAATGTAAACTGGTACAGCCACTATGGAGAACAGTATGGAGTTTCCTTAAAGAACTAAAAATAGAGCTACCATATGATCCAGCAATCCCACTCCTGGGAATATATCTGGAGAAAAACATGCTTTGAAAGGATACATGCACCCCAATGTTAATTGCAGCACTATTTACAATAGCCAAGACATGGAAGCAACCTAAGTGTTCACTGGCAGATGAATGCATAAAGAAGATGTGGTTCAGGGCTTCCCTGGTGGTGCAGTGGTTGAGAATCTGCCTGCAGATGCAGGGAACATGGGTTTGTGCCCCGGTCTGGGAAGATCCCACATGCCGTGGAGCGGCTAGGCCCATGAGCCATGGCCGCTGAGCCTGCGCGTCCGGAGCCTGTGCTCTGCAACAGGAGAGGCCACAACAGTGAGAGGTCTGTGTACCGCAAAAAAAAAAAAAAAAAAAAGAAGATGTGGTTCATATAGACAATGGAATATTACTCAGCCATAAAAAGAACAAAATAATGCCATTTGCGGCAAACATGGATATACCTGGAGATTATCACACTAAGTGAAGTAAGTCAGACAGAGAAAGACAAATATCATATGATATCACTTTTATGTGGAATCTTAAAAGAAATGATACAAATGAACTTATTTACAAAACAGAAACAGACTCACAGACTTAGAGAATGAATTTATGGTTACTGGGAGAAAGGGTGGGGAGAGGTATAGACTGGGAGTTTGGGATTGACATGCACACACTGCTATATTTGAAATAGATAACCACAAGGACCTACTATTTTTTAAAAAAAGGAATATAAAAAGAAAAAAGCTAGAAATAAATGGGAATTTCCTCATCCTAACAATGGACATCTATGAAAAGCCCACTGCTAATATCATAATTAATGGTGAAGGACTGAAAGCATACCCCCACAAGACCAGAAAGAGTACAAGATGCCTTCTCTCACCACTTTTATTCAACATTGTATTGGAAATTCTTGGCAGGGTAATTACACAAGGAAAAGTAAATTAAAGATGTCCAGATTAGAAAGGAAGAAGTAAAATGGCCTCTACCTGCTGACTTCATGATCTGTATAAAACTTCTAAACAATTCACAAAATCATATTAGAAATAATAAACAAGTTCACCAGAGTTGCATGATACAAGATCATCATGGAAAATTCAGTTGTATTTTTATAATAGAAATGAACAATCCGAAAATTAAATAAGACAACCATTTCATTTACATTGGAATCAATAAAATAAAATACTTAGAAATAAATTTAACCAAGTAGGTGCAAGATTTCTATACTGGAAACTACAAAGTTGATAAAATAAATTAATGATAAACTAAATAGATACAAAGATATTCCATGTTCATGAATTGGAAAAGTTAACATGTTAAGACACCAATTCTTCCAAATTGATCTACACATTCCTTGTAGTTCCTATCAAAATTCCAATAGCTTTTTTTTCAGAAATGGAAATCTGATAAGAAAAGTCACATGTAATTGCCAGGGACCCCAAGAAGCCAAAAAAATCATTAAAAAAGAAAAAAAAGGTGGAGAACTAATACTTCTCAATTTCAAAAATTGTTACAAAGGCAAAATAATCAAAGCAATATGGTTCTGGCAAAAGATACATGCACATGCACACACAGAGATATAGTATATTGATGTATATATATATTTTTTTATATATAAGATATATATATATATGATGATAGATAGATAGATGATAGATAGATAGACAGAATAAATGAATAGAATCAAGAGTTCAGAATTGAACTCTCATATTAATGGTCAATTGATTTTCAACAGCAGTGTCAAGACAATTAAATGGAAAAGAATAGTTTTTTCACCAGATGGTGTAGAAACAAGTGGATATCCATAGGCAAAATAACTAATTTGGAAACCTGCCTAACTGTTTACAAACATTAACTCAAATTGGATCACAGATTTAAAGTGAGACCTAAATCCACAGAATTCTTAGAGGCAAACATAGACTTAAATACTTGTAACATTTGATAAGTCAGTAAATACCTAAATACAACATCAAAAGCACAAGCAATAAAAGGAAATATAGGTAAGTTAATTTCATCAAAATTAAAAGCTTTTGCAAGTCAAAGGACACTATCAAGAAAGTAAATAGAGAGTCATATGTTGCCAAGATGTTAGGCCACAACATGATAACCAGGTGGCCGTATGACTGACAGATTTTTGGTTACAGCCAGGCGTCAGGCCTGAGCCTTTGAAGTGGGAGAGCCAAGTTCAAGACATTCGTCCACCAGAGACATCCTGGCCCATCATAACATCGATCGGTGAGAATTCTCCCAGACACCTCCATCTCAACACTAAGACCCAGCTCCACTCAATGACTAGCAAGCTCCAGTGCTGGACACCCCATGACAAACAACTAGCAAGACAGGAACACAACCCCACCTATTAGCAGAGAGACTGCCTAAAATCAAAATAAGTTAAGGGACACCCCAAAACACACCACCAGATGCAGTCCTGCCCAACAGAAAGGCAAGATCCAGCCTCATCCACCATAACACAGGCACCAGTCCCTTACACCAGGAAGCTTACATAACTCACTGAACAAGCCTAACGCACTAGGGGCACACACTCAAAACAATGGGAACCATGAACCTGCAGGCTGTGAAAAGGAGACCCCAAACACAGAAAGTTAAGCAAAATGAGAAGACAGAGAAATATGCAGCAGATGAAGGAGCAAGGTAAAAACCCACCAGACCAAACAAATGAGGAAGTAGGCATCTACCTGAAAAATAATTCAGAGGAATGATAGTAAACATGATCCAAAATCTTGGAAATAGAATGGAGAAAATACAAGAAACGTTTAACAAGGACCTAGAAGAACTAAAGAGCAAACAGACAAGGATGAACAACACAATATACGAAGTTAAAAATTCTCTAGAGGGATCAAGAGCCGAATAACTGAGGCAGAAGAATGGATAAGTGACCTGGAAGATAAAATAGTGGAAATAACTACCACAGAACAGGATAAAGAAAAAAGAATGAAAAGAATTGAGGACGCTCTCAGGGACCTCTGGGAGAACATTTAAGTCACCAACATTCGACTTATAGGGGTTGCAGAAGAAGAACAGAAAAAGAAAGGGGCAGAGAAAATATTTGAAGAGATTATAGTTGAAACTTCCCTAATATGGGAAAGGAAATATTCAATCAAGCTCAGGAAGCACAGAGAGTCCCATACAGAATAAAACCAAGGAGAAACACGCCAAGACACATACTAATTAAACTGTCAAAAATTAAATACAAAGAAAAAATATTAAAACCATCAAGGGAAAAACAACAAATAATATACAAGAGAATCCCCAGAAGGTTAAGAGCTGATTTTTCAGCAGAAACTCTGCAAGCCAGAAGGGAGTGGCGAGATATACTTAAAGTGATGAAAGGGAAAAACCTACAACCAAGATTACTCTACCCAGAAAGGATCTCATTCAGATTCGATGGAGAATTTAAAACCTTTACAGACAAGCAAAAGCTATGGGATTTCCACACTACCAAAAGAGCTTTACTAAAAATGCTAAAGGAAGTTCTCTAGGCAGGAAACACAAGAGAAGGAAAAGAACTACAATAACAAACCCAAACCATTAAGAAAACGGTAATAGGAACATACATATCAATTACCTTAAATGTAAGTGCTTTAAATAGTCCCACCAAAAGGCATAGACTGGCTGAATGGATACAAAAACAAGATGCATATATATACTGTCTACAAGAGACCCACTTCAGAACTAGGGACACAAACAGACTGAAAGTGAGGGGATAGGAAAAAGATATTCAATACAAATGGAAATCAAAAGAAAGCTGGAGTAGCAATTCTCATATAAGACAAAATTCACGTTAAAATAAAGACTATTACAAGAGACAAAGAAGGACAGTATATAATGAAAAAGGGATCAATCCAAGAAGAAGATATAACAATTGTAAATATTTATGCACCCAACATAGGAACACCTCAATACGTAAGGCAAATGCTAACAGCGATAAAAGGGGAAATCGACAGTAAAACAATCATAGTAGGGGACTCTAACACCCCACTTTCATGAATGGACAGATCATCCAAAATGAAAATAAATAAGGAAACACAAGCTTTAAATGATACATTAAGAAAGATGGACTTCATTGATATTTACGGAACATTCCATCCAAAAGAAACAGAATACACTTTCTTCTGAAGTGCTCATGGAACATTCTTCAGGATAGATCATATATTGGGTAAAAACATCAAGCCTTGGTAAATTTAAGAAAATTGAAATGTTATCAAGTACCTTTTCTGACCACAATGCTATGAGACTAGACACCAATTACAGGATAAAACGGTAAAAAACAAACAAACATATGGAGGCTAAACAATACACTACTAAATACCGAAGAGATCACTGAAGAGATCAAAGAGGAAATCAAAAAATACCTAGAAACAAATGACAAGAAAAACACGATGACACAAAACTTATGCAATGCAGAAAAATCAGTTCTAAGAGGGAAGTTTATAGCAATACAATACTACCTCAAGAAACAAGAAAATCTCAAACAATGGAACATTATACCTAAAGCAGTTAGAGGAAGAAGAACAAACCCCCCACAAAGTTAGCAAAAGGAAAGAAATAATAAAGATCAGCTCAAAATTAAATGAAGGAAATGATAGCAAAGATAAATAAAACTAAAAGCTGATTCTTTAAGTAGATAAATAAAATTGATAAACAATTAGCCAGCTCATCAAAACAAAAAGAGAAAAGACTCAAATCAATAGAATTAGAAATGAAAAAGGAGAAGTAACAACTGAAACTGCAGAAATACAAAGGATCATGAGAGATTACCACAAGCAACTATATGCCAATAAAATGAACAACCTGAAAGAAATGGACAAATTCTTAGAAAAGCACAACCTTCCGAGACTGAGCCAGGTAGAAATAGAAAATATAAACAGACGAATCACAAGCACTGAAATGGAGAGTGTGATTAAAAATCGTCCAACAAACAAAAGCCCAGGACCAGATGGCTTCACAGGTGAATTCTATCAAACACTTAGAGAAGAGCTAACACCTTTCCTTCACAAACTCTTCCAAAATACAGCAGAGGGAGGAACACTCCCAAACTCATTCTATGAGGCCACCATCATCCTGATACCAAAGTTAGGCAAAGATGTCACATAGAAAGAAAACTACAGGCCAATATCACTGATGAATATAGATGCAAAAATCCTCAACCAAATACTAGCAAACAGAATCCAGCAGCACATTAAAAGGATCATAGGACATGACCAAGTGCATTTTATCCCAGGAATGCAAGAATTTTTCAATATATGCAAATCAATCAATGTAACAAACCATATTAAAAAATTGAAGGAGAAAAACCATATGATCATCTAAATAGATGCAGAAAAACCTTTCGACAAAATTCAACACCGATTTATGGTGAAAACTCTGCAGAAAGTAGGCATAGAGGGAACTTACTTCAACATAATAAAGGCCATATATGACAAACCCACAGCCAACATTGTTTTCAATGGTGATAAACTGAAAACATTTCCACTAAGATCAGGAAAAAGACAAGGTTGCCCACTCTCACCACTATTATTCAACATACTTTAAGAAGTTTTAGCCACAACTATCAGAGATGAAAAAGAAATAAAAGGAATCCAAATCGGTAAAGAAGTAAAATTGTCACTGATTGCAGATGACATGATACTATACATAGAGAATCCTAAAGATGCTACCAGAAAACTACTAGGGGTAATCAATGAATTTGGTAAAGTGGCAGGATACAAAATTAATGCACAGAAATCTCTTGCATACCTGTATACTAATGACGAAAATCTGAAAGAGGAATTAAAGAAACACTCCTATTTACCATTGCAACAAAAAGAATAAAATACCTAGGAATGAACCTACCTAAGGACAAAAAACTGTATGCAGAAAACTATAAGACACTGAAGAAAGTAATTAAATATGATACAAACAGATGGAGAGATATACCATATACTTGGATTGGAAGAATCAACATTGTGAAAATGACTCTACTACCCAAAGCAATCTACAGATTCAATGCAATCCTTATGAAACTACCAATGGCATTTTTACAGAGCTAGAACAAAAAAATTCAGTTTGTATGAAACAGAAAAGACCCTAAATAGCCAAAGCAATCTTGAGAAAGAAAAACGGAGCTGGAGGAATCAGGCTCCCTGACTTCAGACTATACTACAAAGCTACAGTAATCAAGACAGTATGGTACTGGCACAAAAACAGAAATATAGATCCATGGACCACAATAAAAAGCCCAGATATAAACCCACACACATATGGTCACCTTTTGTTTGATAAAGGAGGCAAGAATATACAGAGAAAAGAGAGCCTTTGCAATAAGCGATGCTGGAAAACTGGACAGCTACATGCAAAAGAATGAAATTAGAACACTCCCTAACACCATACACAAAAATAAACTCAAAATGAATTAAAGACCTAAATGTAAGGCCAGACACTCTAAAACTCTTAGAGGAAAATGTAGAGAAAACACTTTCTGACAGATATCACAGCAAGATGATTTTTGATCAATCTCCTAGAGAAACGGAAATAAAAACAAACATAAACCAATGGGACCTAATGAAACATAAAACCTTTTGCACAGCAAAGGAAACCTTAAACAGGACATAAAGACAACTCTCATAATGGGAGAAAATATTTGCAAATGAAGCAAATGTCAAGGAAATAATCTCCAAAATATAAAAGCAGCCATGCAGCTCAATATCAATCACACAAAAAACCCAATCCAAAAATGGGCAGAACACCTAAATAGACATTTCTCCAAAGAAGATATACAAATTGCCAACAAACACATGAAAGGATGCTCAACATCACTAGTCATTAGAGAAATGCAAATCAAAACTACAATGAGATATCACGTCACACAGGTCAGAATGGCCATCATCATAATGTCTCCAAACAATAAATGCTGACAAGGGTGTAGAGTAAATGGAACTCTCTTGCACTCTTGGTGGGAATGTAAATTGATAAAGCCACTATGGAGAACATCATGGAGGTTCCTAAAAAACTAAAAATAGAACTACCATACAAGCCAGCAACCTGACTACTGGGCATATATCCTGAGAAAACCATAATTCAGAAAGAGTCATGTACCACAATGTTCATTACAGAACAATTTACAATAGCCAGCACATGGAAGCAACCTAAGTGTATATTGACTGATGAATGAATAAAGATGATTCGGCACATACACACAATGGAATATTACTCATCCATAAAAAGAAATGAAATTGAATTATATGTAGTGAGGTGGATTGACCTAGACAGAGTGTGTCATACAGAGTGGAGTAAGTCAGAAAGAGAAAAACAAATACCTTATGCTAACAGATATATATGGAATCTAAAAAAATTTTTTTAAAAAGGTCATTAAGAACCTAGGTGCAGGACAGGAATAAAGATGCAGACCTACTAGAGAATGGACTTGAGGACACGGGGAAGGGGAACTGTAAGCTGGGTTGAAGTGAGAGGGTGGCATGTACATATATACACTACCAAATGCAAAATAGATAGCTAGTTGGAAGCAGCCACATAGCACAGGGAGATGACTCGGTGCTTTGTGACCACCTAGAGGGGTGGGATAGGGAGGGTGGGAGGGACACACAAAAGGGAGGGGATATAGTAATATATGTATATGTATAGCTGATTCACTTTGTTATATAGCAGAAACTAACACACCATTGTAAAGCAATTATACTCCAATAAAGATGTTAAAAAAAGAAAGTAAATAAAGATAACACAGAGTTTAGAAAATTCTAGCAAATCATATATATGAAAAAGATCTAGTAAGAATTCTTAACAAGTCAATAATGAAATATAAATAACTCAATTTTTTAAATGAGCAAAGATTTGAAAAGACAATTCTACAATAAAGCACACAAATGTCTGCAACACATGAAAAGATGCTTATCTTTAGTCATTATGGAAATATTATTCAAAATTACATGAAAATTCACACTTACTTGAATGGCTGTAATTTTCATAAAATGCAAAATATCCAATGTTGCCAAAAATGTTGAGAAAATGGAACCCTCAAAAATGCTGGTGGGGGCTTCCCTGGTGGCGCAGTGGTTGAGAGTCTGCCTGCCAGTGCAGGGGACACGGGTTCGTGCCCCAGTCCGGGAGGATCCCACATGCCGTTGAGCAGCTGTGCCCATGGGCCATGGCTGCTGAGCGTGCGCATCCGGAGCCTGTTGCTCTGCAACGGGAGAGGCCACAAGAGAGGCCCACGTAACGCAAAAAGAAAAACAAAAACAAAAATGCTTGTGGGAATGCAAAAAGTTAAAGCAACTATGGAAAAGTATTTGAAAGTGGGATTATCCCAGATGCAAAATTAGTTCAATATATGAAAGTCAATTGATATAATATGCCATACCCATATATACACTAGAATACTACTCAGTCATAAAAAAAGAATGAAATAAGAGGAGCTTCAAGATGGCAGAAGAGTAAGACACGGAGATCACCTTCCTCCCAACAAATACATCAGAAATACATCTACATGTGGAACAACTCCTACAGAACACCTACTGAATGCAGGCAGAAGACCTCAGACTTCCCAAAAGGCAAGAAACTCCCCATGTACCTGGGTAGAGCAAAAGAAAAAAGAAACAACAGACACAAAAGAACAGGGATGGGACCTGCACCAGTGGGAGGGAGCTGTGAAGGAGGAAAGGTTTCCACACACTAGGAGCTACTTTGCGGGCAGAGACTGCAGGTGGCCGAGGCGGGAAGCATCGGAGCCTCGGAGGAGAGCACAGCAACAGGGTTGCAGAGGGCAAAGCAGAGAGAATCCCCCACAGAGGATCGGTGCCGAACTGCACTCACCAGCCCAAGAGGCTTGTCTGCTCATCTGCTGGGACAGGCAGGGGCTAGGAGCTGAGGCTCCTGTTTTGGTCGGATCCCAGGGAGAGGACTGGGGTTGGCGGCGTGAACACAGCCTGAAGGGGGATAGTGCACCACGGCTAGCTGGGAAGGAGTCCGGGAAAATATCTGGAGCTGCCGAAGAGGCAAGAGACTTTTTCTTGCCTCTTTGTTTCCTGGGGCACAAGGAGAGGGAATTCAGAGCACTGCTTAAAGGAGCTCCAGAGATGGGCGCAAGCCGCGGCTATCAGCGTGGACCCCAGAGACGTGCATGAGACGCTAAGGCTGCTGCTGCAGCCACCAAGAAGCCTGTGTGCAAGCACAGGTCACTCTCCACACCTCCCCTCCAGGGAGCCTGTGCAGCATGCCACTGCCAGGGTCCCGTGATCCAGGGACAACTTCCCCAGGAGAACACACAACACACCTCAGTCTGGGGAAACATCATGCTGGCCTCTGCTGCTGCAGGCTCTCCCCGCATCCGTACCCCTCCCTCCACCTGGCCTGAGTGAGCCAGAGCCCCCAAAGCAGCTGCTTCTTTAACCCCATCCTATCTGAGCGAAGAACAGATAGATGCCCTCAGGTGACCTACATGCAGAGGCGGGTCCAAATCCAAAGCTGAACCCTGAGAACTGTGCGAACAAAGAAGAGAAAGGGAAATCTCTCCCAGCAGCCACAGGAGCAGCAGATTAAATCTCCACAATCAACTTGAAGTACGCTGCATCTGTGGAATACCTGAATAGACAATGAATCATCCCAAATTGAAGTGGTGGATTTTGGGAGCAACGATATATATTTTTTTCCCTTTTTCTCTTTTTGTGAGTGTGTATGTGTATGCTTCTGTGTGTCATTTTGTCTGTATAGCTTTGCTTTTACCATTTGTCCTAGGGTTCTGTCTGTCTGGTTTTTTTTTCTTATAACTTAAATTTTTTTCTGAATAATTATTTTTATTTTAATAGCTTTTTTATTTTATTTTACTTTTTTATTTTATTTTATTTTATCTTCTTTCTTCCTTCCTTCCTTCCTTTCTTTCTTTCTTTCTTTCTTAGTTTCTTTCTTTCTTTCTATCTATCTTTCTTTCTTTCTTACTTTCTTTCTCTTTCTTTCTTTTATTCCTCACTTTTATTCTGAGCCGTGTGGAGAAAAGGCTCTTGGTGCTCCAGCCAGGTGTCAGGGCTGTGCCGCTGAGGTGGGAGAGCCAAGTTCAGGAAATGGGTCCACAACAGACCTACCAGCTCCATGTAATATCAAACAGCAAAAATCTTCCAGAGATCTCCATCTCAACACCAAGACACAGCTCCACTCACTGATCAGCAAGTTAGAGTGCTGGACACCCTATGCAAAACAACTAGCAAGACAGGAACACAACCCCATCCATTAGCACAGATGCTGCCTAAAATCATAATAAGGCCACAGACACCCCCAAACACACCACCAGACGTGGATCTGCCCACCAGAAAGACAAAATCCAGCCTCATCCACCAGAACACAGGCACTAGTACCCTCCACCAGGAAGCCTACACAACCGACTGAACCAACCGTAGCCACTGGAGGTAGACACCAAAAACAATGGGAAGTACGAACCTGCAGCCTGTGAAAGGAGACCCCAAACATAGTAAGTTAAGCAAAATGAGAAGACAGAGAAACACACAGCAGATGAAGGAGCAAGGAAAAAACCAACCAGACCTAACAAATGAAGAGGAAATAGGCAGTCTACCTGAAAAAGAATTCAGAATAATGATAGTAAAGTTGATCCAAAATCTTGGAAATAGAATGGAGAAAATACAAGAAACGTTTAACAAGGAGCTAGAAGAATGAAAGAGCAAACAAACAGTGATGAATAACACAATAAATGAAATGAAAACTTCTCTAGAAGGGATCAATAGCAGAATAACTGAGGCAGAAGAACGGATAAGTGACCTGGAAGATAAAATATTGGAAATAAGTAGTACAGAGCAGAATAAAGAAAAAATGAAAAGAATTGAGGACAGTCTCAGAGACCTCTGGGACAATATTAAATGCACCAACATTGGAATTATAGGCGTCTCAGAAGAAGAAGAGAAAAAGAAAGGGACTGAGAAAATATATGAAGAGATTATAGTGGAAAACTTCCCTAATATGGGAATGGAAATAGTTAATTAAGCCCAGGAAGCACAGAGTCCCATACAGGATAAATCCAAGGAGAAACACGGTAAGACACATGTTACTCAAACTATCAAAAATTACATACAAGGAACAAATATTAAAAGCAACAAGGGAAAAACAACAAATAACATACAAGGAAAGCCCCATAAGGTTAAAAGCTGATCTTTCAGCAGAAATTCTGCAAGCCAGAAGGGAGTGGCAGGACATATTTAAAGAGGAGAAGGAGAAAAATCTACAACCAAGATTACTCTATCCAGCAAGGATCTCTTTCAGATTTGATGGAGAAATTAAAACTTTACAGACAAGCAAAAGCTAAGAGAATTCAGCACCACAAAACCAGATTTACAACAAATGCTAAAGGAACTTCTCTAGGCAAGAAACACAAGAGAAGGAAAAGACCTACAATAATAAACCCAAAAGAATTAAGAAAATGGTAATAGGACCATACATATCAATAATTACCTTATATGTAAATGGATTGAATGCTCCAACCAAAAGACATAGATTGGCTGAATGGATACGAAAACAAGACCTGTATATATGCTGTCTGCAAGAGACCCACTTCAGACCTAGGGACACATACACACTGAAAGGGATGGGATGGAACAAGATATTCCATGCAAATGAAAATCAAAAGAAAGCTGGAATAGCAATTCACATATCAGACAAAACACATTTGAAAACAAAGACTATTACAAGAGACAAAGAAGGACACTACATAATGATCAAGGCATCAATCCAAGATGAAAATATAACAATTGTAAATATTTAGGCACCCAACGTTGGAGCACACAATACATAAGGCAAACACTAACAACCATAAAATGGGAAATGGACAGTAACACAACCATAGTAGGGACTTTAACACCCCACTTTCATGAATGGACAGATCATCCAAAATGAAAATAAATAAGGAAACACAAGCTTTAAATGATATATTAGACAAGATGGACTTAATTGTTACTTATAGGACATTCGATCCAAAAACAACAGAATACCCATTCTTCTAAAGTGCTCATGGAACATTCTCCAGGGTAGATCATATCTTGGGTCACAAATCAAGCCTTGGTAAATTTAAGAAAATTGAAATTGTATCAAGTATCTTTTCTGACCACAATGCTATGAGACTATATATCAATGACAGGAAAAAATCTATAAGAAACACAAAGACATGGTGGCTATACAACACAGTACTTAATAACCAAGAGATCACTGAAGAAATCAAAGAGGAAATCAAAAAATACCTAGAAACAAATGACAATGAAAACATGATGACCCAAAACCTATGGGATGCAGCAAAAGCAGTTCTAAGAAGGAAGTTTATAGCAATACAATCCTATCTTAAGAAACAAGAAATATCTCAAATAAGCAACTTAACCTTACATCTAAAGCAATTAGAGAAAAGAAGAACAAAAAAAACCCCCATAGTTAGCATAAGGAAAGAAATCATAAAGACCAGAACAGAAATAAATGAAAAAGAATGAAGGAAACGATAGCAAAGATCAATAAAACTAAAAGCTGGTTCTTTGAGAAGATAAACAAAATTGATAAACAATTAGCCAGACTTATCAAGATAAAAGGGAGAAGACTCAAATCAATAGAATTAGAAATGAAAAAAGAGAAGTAACAACTGACACTGCAGAAATACAAAGGATCACGAGAGATTACTACAAGCAACTATTTGCTAATAAAATGGACAACCTGGAAGAAATGGACAAATTCTTAGAAATGTACAACCTGCCGAGAGTGAACCAAGAAGAAATAGAAAATATCAACAGACTTAATCACAAGCACTGAAACGGAAACTGTGATTAAAAATCTTCCAACAAATAAAAGTCAAGTACCAGAGGGCTTCACAGGCAAATTCTACCAAACATTTAGAGAAGAGCTAACACCTATCCTTCTCAATCTCTTCCAAAATGTAGCAGAAGAAAGAAACTCCCAAATTCATTCTACAAAGCCAACATCACTCTGATACTAAAACCAGACAAAGATATCACAAAGAATGAAAACTACAGGCCAATATCACTGATGAACATAGATGCAAAAATCCTCAACAAAATACTAGCAAACAGAATCCAACAGCACATTAAAAGGATCATACACTATGATCAAGTGGGGTTTATCTCAGGAATGCATGGATTCTTCAGTATACGCAAATCAATGAACGTGATAAACCATATTAACAAATTGAAGGAGAAAAACCATATGATCATCTCAATAGATGCAATAGATGTTTGAATTTTGACAAAATTCAACACCCATTTATGATAAAAGCCCTGCAGAAAGTAGGCATAGAGGGAACTTTCACAGACATGGAGAACACACTTGTGGTTGCCAAGGGAGTGGGGGTAGGGGAGGGACGGATTGGGAGTTTGGGATTAGCAGATGCAAACTATTATATATAGAATGGATAAACAACAAGGTCCTACTGAAAATAGAGGTTATCAAAATTTGGCAGAATTTAGCAAATGGAACTAGAACAATCTGACGTCCACATACCAAAAATAAACCTTGAGTTATACCTTGCACCATATATAAAAATTTACTCAAAGTGTATCATAGATCTAAAAGTAAAACCTCAAACAATAACTGTTCTAGGAAAGAAAACAGGTGGAAATATTTTTTACCTTGTGTTAGGAAAAAATTTTCTTATATACAGTACAAAGGCAAAAATCCTTAACTGGGAAAAAATGATAAATTGGACTTCCTTAAATTATAAACCTTTACTGTAAGAAATAAGTTGTTAAGAGAATGGAAACACAAGCCATATTCAGGGAGAAAATACAAAGCTTTTGCTGTGAGTTTATTCTGTCCTGACATCAGTTTTTTTTTGTTTATTTGGATGGACATTTTAGTTGTTTCCACCTTTCAGCTATTTTAAAAGCTCACTAGGAATATTCATGTATATGTTTGATTACCTGTTTTCAAATCTTGGAGGTGTATTACTAAGAGTGGAACTGCTGGGGCACATGATAATTCTATGTTTAACTTTTTGAGGAACTGTCAAACTGTTTTCCAATGTGGCTGTACCATTTTACATTTTACATTTACAGCTATGTATGAGGGTGCTATTTTTTCCACATCCTATCCAATGACTTACTTTCCAGTTTTAAAATTATTATTATTGCCATCATAGTGGGTATGAACTGGTGTCTCATCAAGTTTTTGATATGCATTTCCTTAATGACTAATATTATTTTCATGTGCTTTTCATGTGCCAATTTGTATACCTTCTATGGGCAAATTTCTATTCAACTTCTTTGTCCACTTTTTAATTGTGTTGTCTTTTGTTATTGAGTTTTAAGAGTTCTTTATATATTATGGATGCTAGACTCTTATTAGATATATGATTTGTATATATTTTCTCCCATTCTGTAGGTTGTCTTTTCACTTTCTTGGTACTGTCCTTTGAGGCAGAAAAAGTTTATAATTTTGATGAAATCCAATTTGTCTATATTTTTTCTTTTGTTGCTTGTGCTTTTGGTGTCTTATCTAAGAATCCAGTGCCAAATCCAAGGTCATGAAAATTTACCCCTACATTTTCTTCTAGGAATTGTATATTTGTGTCTTTTATCCATTTTGAACTATTTTTTTATATGTACATTAGGTAGGGATCCAACTTTATTCTTGTGCATAAGGGTATCCAGTTGTCACAGCACTGTTAGTTCAAGTTGGTATTTTTTCCCACCCCTGTTAAAAATCAATTAACCATAGATGTATGGGTTTATTTCTGTACTCTCAAGTCTATTCTGTTCATCTATATGTCTATCCTTATGCCAGTGCCACAGTGTTTTAATTACTGTATCTTTACAGTACTGTAAATTACTGTACTGTATCTGTAGTAAGTTTTGAAATGAGGAAGCGTGTATCTTTCAACTTTGTTCTTTATAGAGATTGCTTCGGCTATTCAGGGTCACTTGCAATTCCATGTGAATTTTAAGACTGGCTTTTCAATTCCTGCAAAATGTGCTGTTGGGATTTTGACAGGAATTGCATTAAATCTGTAAATCCCTTTGAATAGTATTGCCATATTAACAATATTAAGTTTATAAAGCCATGAACATAGAATATCTTTCCATTTGTCTTGGTCTTTTAAAATTCCTTTCAGAAATATTTTGTAGTTTTTAGTGTGCACACCTTGCACCTGTTTGGTTAAATTTATTCTAAAATATTTTATTCTTTTTAATTCTTTTTTTTTCTTTTTGCGGTATGCGGGCCTCTCACTGTTGTGGCCTCTCCCGTTGCAGAGCACAGGCTCCAGACCTGCAGGCTCAGCGGCCATGGCTCACGGGCCCAGCCGCTCCACGGCATGTGGGATCTTCCCGGACTGGGGCACGAACCCAAGTCCCCTGCATTGGCAGGTGGACTCTCAACCACTTCACCACCAGGGAAGCCCCTTTTTGATTCTTTTTGATGCTATTGCAAATGGAATTTTTTTTTTACTAATTTCCTTTTTAGATTGTTTGTTGCTAATGTATAGAAATACAACTGATTTTTGTGTGTTAATTACCCCTTTACTTTTAAGACTGGTGCAATATAAGTAACCAGTCTTCAATTTACCAAGACAATGTTCAGCTAAAAGAATAATAACTGTATTCTCACCGACTGGTGACTAATTACCTCATACAGAATATTTAGGGTTTTTATCATTTACACATAATAGAATGGCCAAATTATAGGCAAATGTCAGAAGTAAAAGATTTTAAATATTGTGTGCACATGCCATAAGCACTCTGTTAAGGTATGTTAATACAGACAGAAATATTAATTTTGAGATTGGAAGATGAATAAGTAAATTTTACTAAAGATCTCCAAGGTTTGAAGTTTACTTTATATATAGCAATTAATAACCTGGTTATCAAATCCTCTTTTAAAAGGAAATCAGGTCTAAAAAATGAAGTTAGCCAAATATTACTCAAGATGATCATTAGAGTTGATCACTGTCCAAAAGCCCCCGTACAGCCCTCATTAAAAGTAGCTGCAAAGTCATTAAGCATACATACTCTTGTCAGAGAGATGACAACCACAAAAGCAGCTAGTGGTAGGAAAAAGCCCAAACTTCCCATTTTCCTGCATAATCTAGCCTCTAACTACCTATTGAAATTCTTTATATCACAATACACACTACAGCCATATATGATAGATTTCAGTTCCTAGAGCATGTCATGTTCTCTCTTGCCTGGAGATTTTTACACGCATTCTTCTTGCTACCTGAAATGTTTTTCCAGACCCTTCTTCATTTAACTAGCTTCTTTTTATCTTTGGGTTTTATCTTAAACATCCCTTCCTCAGGGATATATTTATTTACTCTAGACTAGGTTAAGAGTATTTGATTTGATTAACCCTTTGATTGTATGCTCCCATAGCACCCTGTCATTCCCCTAGCATTACATTCATCATACATTATTGTAATCACATATTTACTGCCTGTAGCCTCCAATAAACTACAAGAACCACAAGATATTGAAAATGACTTGTTCACTGCTTCATCTCCAATGCTTAACATGGGGCTTGGCTCATGGTAGGTGCTGAATAAACAAATGAATGAATGGTAGAATTAGATTAGCCCCAGAAACAGTCCTGTGTCACCACTACCATTCATTTACCCGACAAGAATTTCTGATGAACAATAACTGTACACACATAGTCACTAGTTGATAGCTCAGAGAGTCAGATTTTTAAAAAATTAAGCAATATTATTATGTATGATAAGTAGCAGCATAGGTGTTTGTTTCCCCTAGACAATATCTTCAGTGCCTTGGAACCCGAAGATAAAAGGGCTCTAGAGAAAAGTTCACAAATTGAAAATCAAATTCATTTTTAACATTTATATTTCCATAAAGCACCACACATGGTGTGCAGAATGATTATTTCAGGTAAACTCACTAAAATTTCAGGAAGTACTCTGGAGGCTAATTCCTGACAGGTCTCTAAAGGCATCGAACCAAGCTGAGGTCAGAGAAAGAGAAGCAGGCCCTGCAGGTTGCCACCTTTATCTCCACACATAGGAGTAAATATTTTCTTAGAAATGTCCATGTTAGAAAAAGTCTCTATAATGCATTTCTTTTTTTGATTAAAAAATAGGAGAGTTTTTCTGGAGCTTCTTCTTAGATACTCAATCTCAAGATTTATAACTATGTGAGTTGGATCAGTGAGATTTGAGAACACTGCTCACTTCCTATTCATATTAATTTAGTTTCATATAACTTTGACAAAACCCCCTGAGAGTTTTCAGTTCAAGTTTTAGGATATAAGAAGGGCCTTTGCTGCTTGAAAAAGCATTTTAAGCATTTATAACAATCTCCCTCACTGGGTTTTGATACAGAAAAAGAATGTATTGTAAAGTGCTCTGGGGAAAAATAAAACTGTTATTGCCATTCTTTTCCTCTGTAAAAAATAAATTATTATCACAGCTTTAGTGTTTATCTACTGACTTCTGAATTTCTATAAATCTGGCTGTAGACATTTTACTCTGGGTGACCATGCCTGGAAACTTTTCCACCTACTTTATTTCCCCTCACATGAGCAAATTTTCTCAGAGCATATGTTCTGATATTATTTTATAGGTACTATGAAGACTATCTGCAAAATATAATAGCTACATTCTATTAAATTAGAGGTGAATAAAGTAACCAAAGACCATATCAGGCAACATTGTTACAGGCAGATTTCAGATACTATAATTTTAACCCTTTTGAGGTGTTTTACAAAGTCATTCTCAGAAGCTGAAAGAATAAAGCCAATGCCTTTGTGTCTGTGGCCTACCAGAAAAAGTGGGCATGTTAGAAAACAGTGGGCATGAGATTTCGAGAAGAGGCAGAAGTAAGAGAGGATTTACTCAGTGGATGATTTAGTCATTTAAAAAAGCATGTTAAAGGTAAGTTTGAGCAATCTGAGTTTTCTATACTGAATAGTAAATTTTATTTCTTTATATGCTAGGACTTCTAGATCAGGCATAGACAACCATCTATAAGGAAATCACAGCAGTGCTTTTCTGCTTGAAAAGCAATTCTTTAGCTCTTAGGATTCATTGGGATTATTTGTCTTCACCTTTACCTTCATAAAGGTTAAGATAAATGTGTAAAGTATTTCCAGAGTGAATAGCAAGCAGTAGGAGAGAATAAAGAGAGTGGGGATTAGAATAAGGAGGGAGAAAGAAAGGTGAAAAGACTGAAAAGAGGGGGTAAAGTCAGGGAAGGAGAGAGGAATTAGTATAATGTAGTAGAGATAAAAAAGGAAAAGTGCTGGATGCTTGCTTTTACACTTCCTTTAGGGTCCAGGCTACGGGCATACATTACAAGGAAGATCCTTTAATAGTAAGAAAATATCAGAAACTATTCTTTCAGACCCTATTATGGAGTGACAAGTATGTTGAGCTTCCTACTCTGGAACTAGATTGCTTTTTCATTTGTGTGGCAGTAAAATTTACAAAAATGCTTAATTCCCTTTCCTCAACTTTTCACAGTAGGCTCTGGGAACCAGTGTTATATCCAATCCTATGCCCTGTACTCCTAATGGAAAATCACATAGTTAATGATTATGCAGAGATTATTGTTGTTAAAATGTATTAGACCAATTACCTGTTTCCAAAGTTATACTATAGCAATATACTGTAACATATGATGCCAAATTCTGAAGGGATATATATCTTAACCGATCAATGTATCTCATTTATATTTAAGAATTTACTCACAGTCTATCTGCATCCTAACTTTTCATTAACTTTCTACAAATTGGAGGTGACATGGCTAAGGCCTCCTAATATTATGCTAAATGTCAGAGGTTGTGCTCAGTGTTTCCTGGGATGTTCAAAAAATAAATTTTATGTAAAGATGTGTTATACTGACCAGCAAAGGAAACAATCGACAAAATGATGAGGCAATCTATGGTTTGGTAGACGATATTTGCAATCCTTATATTTGAAAAGGGGATAACCTCCAAAATATACAATGAACCCCAACAACTCAATAGCAAACGTCTTGAATAGGCATTTCTCCAAAGAAAATATACAAATGGCCAATAGGTGCATGAAAAGATACTCAACACCACTAACCATCAGGGAAATGGAAATCAAAAGCATAATGAGATATCACTTCACAACTGTTAGGATGGCTGTTATCAAAAAGATAATCTTTTAACAGGTGTTGATGAGGGTGTGGATAAAAGGGAACCCTTGCACACGATAGGTGGGAATGTAAGTTGGTACAAGCATTATGGAAAATAGTATGGAAGATCCTCGATAAATTAAAAATACAATTACCATATGACCCAGCAATCCCACTTCTGGGTATATATCTGGAGGAAATGAAATCAGCATGTCGAAGTGATATAGCAGCATTATTCACAATAGCTATGATATGAAAACAATCTAAGTGTCCATTGGCAGATGAATGGATCAAAAAATGTGGAATATACATAAAATGGAATATTATTCAGTTTAATAAAAGGAAATCCTGGGACTTCCCTGGTGGCGCAGTGGTTAAGAATCCGCCTGCCAATGCAGGGGACATGGGTTCTAGCCCTGGTCTGGGAAGATCCCACATGCCACAGAGCAACAAAGCCTGTGTGCCAAAATTACTGAGCTTGCGCTCTAGAGCCTGCAAGCCACAACTACTGAAGCCCGCGCACCTAGAGCCCATGCTCCACAACAAGAGAAGCCACCTCAATGAGAAGCCCACACACCGCAAGGAAGAGTAGCCCCCACTCACTGCAACTAGAGAAAGCCCATGCAGTGACAAAGACCCAATGCAGCCCAAAACAAAATAAATTAAATAAGTAAGGAAATCCTGCTATATGCAACAACATGGATGAAACTGGAGGGCATTATGCAACTGAAATAAGCCAGTCACAGAAGGACAAATACTGTATGATTCCACTTATGTGAGGTAAAATTTGTAAAGTCACAGAAACAAACAGAATGGTGGTTTCCACAGCCTGGGAGCAGGAGGCTATAGGGAGGGTTGTTCAATGGGCATAAAGTTTCAATTATACAAGATGAACAAGTTCTAGAGATCTGCTGTACAATATAGTGCCTATAGTTAACAGTACTGTATATGCTTAAAATTCATTAAGATGATAGATCTCATGTTAAGTCTTTTTACCACAATAAAGAAAAGAATAACTCATGTAAATTATAAAGGAGCTGAGAGGCAAAGTGCCACAAGGAAGATGATCTTTTCTTTGAGATAAAGAAAGCACTGCAATTCTCTGGACTCATACTAAAAATTCCAAATTATTTTCCCTTGATGGGAAGTAGGTGGTATAATTTTCTTCCCTTCTCTTTCTAGATCCCTGCTTTCATGTGCTTGTCACTTGCAGCTCACTAGATCTCCAAGAACCTGACTGGTCTGGTCTGCATTATCTAGACCTGTCCCCTCTTACCAGTGCCCTGGGTTCAACTTCTTTCTCTGCTCAAGCCCCATCCCTCTGCTCAAAACTTCCCTGTTTAGTGTATTGCAGTGGTAAGTGAAAGAGAGAGGGTTAAGAAATAAAGAATTTTGTTTTGTGAGATTGAGATGAGGAGTTTTAACAAAGGAATCCTAACAATATCATGTAGTAAAACCTCAAAGAAACCCTCAACAGCTTACCATTGACTACTAACTACATTCTGACTCCATATTTTGTCATTTAAAGTCATCTACAATCTGCCCTGACTGCCACTTCTAGTGACAATCCTATTTCTACAATTCATAAAGGTTTTTTCTTCACCCACACAATTCCACAAATTGTGCACTCAATGCACTAAGCTCCTTCTCATTCTTGATATCTCACGCCATGCTAACATCACTACCTCTTCCAAGAAGCCTTTCCCAGCTGCATGAGCTCACTTCAATATGATCATCCACTGAAATTTCATAGGGGATATCATATACATTTCCTCTTAAGTTGATACATACATGCATGCTTTAACATTTCTTTCCGTTCCTAATGAAACTTTAATCTCTTTCAGAGAAATAACCACTTTATGTCTTCCCATGCTGCTAACAATATGTTGGACATATAAAAAGAGCTTAGTAAATACTTTTGGATTAAACTTGTATTCTACAGCCGTCACATAATTTTTTCGAAGGCTATGTCATTGTCATTCTTGTCTTTCTGTAAACAGATTACAGCTGATTGTTTTGACCAAAGTTACAGTTGCAGTGTGTCTTCTATATGAGTTCTGCTGCTAAGAATATAGATCCAGTCAGATTTTGTTAATTCACAAATGATGTCTGTTCTCGCACATCAACTCTCTCACTCTTCCTCTGAAGAAAATAAAGTAACCTGATTTAACTTTAATATAAGAAAAATTCAATTTCCTTTCTTTTTACAAATATTTGTAATGAGGTGGATAGACCTAGAGTCTGTCATACAGAGTGAAGTAAGTCAGAAAGAGAAAGACAAATACCGTATGCTAACACATATATATGGAATTTAAGAAAAAAATGTCATGAAGAACCTAGGGGTAAGACAGGAATAAAGACACAGACCTACTAGAGAATGGACTTGAGGATATGGGGAGGGGGAAGGGTAAGCTGTGACAAAGCGAGAGAGAGGCATGGACATATATACACTACCAAACGTAAGGTAGATAGCTAGTGGGAAGCAGCCGCATAGCACAGGGAGATCAGCTCGGTGCTTTGTGACTGCCTGGAGGGGTAGGATAGGGAGGGTGGGAGGGAGGGAGACACAAGAGGGAAGAGAGATGGGAACATATGTATATGTATAACTGATTCACTTTGTTATAAAGCAGAAACTAACACACCATTGTAAAGCAATTATACTCCAATAAAGATGTAAAAAAATATATATATAAGAAAAATTGATCTATTCAAATGCCAGTTTCTTAATTGCTCACCCATATGGAAGTTCAAATTAAATATCATATTTTGATGAAAATAGAGAAAAGCACCTGGAAAATAATGTATCCTTAACTGACATGATGAAAGAGAGATCTATATCATATAATTTTCTATTAGAGCTCTAGAAAATATAGCCATTTAGAAGAACTTTATGGATTTTGTAAATGTGTTAAAACCCTGATTCAGTACTGAATCAGCTGCTACTATGCATGAATTTTATTTCCTTATTTTCACTTCAAAGAATAATTTCCATTTAGCAGCTAATGGAATCATAAATAGAGGTCATTAGACATTGGTTTCAACAAATGGCATTTGATGTAATAGACTTCCAAACACATTGGCAGGGGGAAGTATTGTTTCTAATAAATACTAATATGAGTTTTTCTAGTTATCAGAAATACCTGTATATATACATGGAGCACCAGAATTTTAAAGAAGAGGCTAGTGTATGATAATAACTACCAAATGGTATGAGAAGAAGTTTGTAAAATCGATCTTCGTTTGTTTTAAAGATAAATTTTGCGCTCATTTTGCTTTCTAAAATAAATGAAGATGCTATTTGCCAATTAAGTTTTATAACAAGTTTTGGTTGCTCTATGAGGCTGAAATATATCATTAAATAGAGATGGAACTATCAATTCTACTTATAATCAGGTAACAATTTTGTTACATTGAGATGAAAATAGGGAAGAAAAGGAATTCAAACAAAGTCTTAATAGCCAAAATAAAATGTATGATTAGTGAAATGGCCCAAGTAACAAACAAGAAAGCAAGCCTGCTTTGACTTGTAAACACTCAGATAATTCAGATAAAAGCACTACTTTGCTTTAAATTCCCCCAATAAATGTCACTTAAATTAACACTAATTGAACCTTACTATGCTTCTGGTACTACAATAGGTGCCAGGAATGCAAAAAGAAGTACTATCTCCTCCCCACCTTAAAGGAACTCATAGTCTAGCAGAAGAGAAATGTTTAAACAAAATTTGCAGTATAATATGATGTTATACAGATCAGTTAAGTTTCTGGCCATAAAGCAGATTATATAACTTCAAATATCTCCCCCTACAAAATTCATGGAAGTGTTGGATAAAGTATAATAAAGACAAGTTTCCAGAATTTGTTAAGAAGGTTATCTTCATATTGAGGATGAATGTCAAGTTTCAATCAGCATTTACTATGGAGGGGAGGGGGAAAAATCATAGTGAAGTTAAATAAAATCAAAAACAAAGAGATCTTAAAAGCAACTAATGAGGAAAGACATATTAACCTCAAAGGATTGTCAACTAGAATGATAGCAGACTTCTGAACAGCAAGAATGGAATCCAGAAGACAGAGGGATAATAACCTGAAGTGCTAAGGAAAATAAATACTAACCTAGAATTTTATATCTAACTAAGCCAATATTCAAGAATGAGGGCAAATATATATTCAGACAAACAAAAAGAATAAACAATGAGTAAAGAAAGAAGCACATGTAGATAAATCTGAAGAAACAATGTCTGCCTAAAACAAGAGCAGAAATCGTAATGACTAACTTGAAAGGATATAAAAACAAAGAGGAACTAAAATCTGGGCATGACATGGAAGAAATGAGACAAAGGTTCTAAGTTAAAGCAGTCTAAGCACCATGTATTTTTCAAGAGAGTAGAAATACTGGTTAATATTACACCGTATTAAGTGAGGTATGCATGTTAAACATTTAATGGTAATGAGTAAAAAGAAACAAAATACAAAGATATAAATTCCAAACCAATAGTAGGAACAAAAAGGGAATAAACACATTAAATGTTCTCCATTAAGTGCTTGTAACATGGAAACAATAATACTAATATAGCACTTAACTCTATGTAACTCAAAGCCTTCAAAGAAAAGGCAGAATTTGAGCTGAGTCTTGAAAGAAAAGTGTTCACATGGCAGACCATGAGAAGTTGGATTAAAGAGCAACACCTGAAGAAATAAAATTGTATGATCAGGCCATTCAAGATGGTTGTTCTCTTGCTCTCTGTACATTCCCTGCTTGACCAGTCCCTGCTTCACTCACAAGACTATCCAATCCTCTTAATCATAGGGCTTAATTAGTAACTGACTACGTGCTTGCTGCCTGACACAGCTGCTGGTTTCCCTGGTAACTGATGAGTCAATCTGACATCAATACCCCTATAAATGGTAGACTCCTTCTCCTACTAGTAGCAAAGATGTCTGCCATGTCCTGCCTGCTTTCTGCTGTCCAAGGTGGATTATCACACTTATCAGAAAAAAAATTGAGCATGTTTCCTTAATAAATATGTACATTTATTTCTAAATTATTCATGATCTACACTACTAAATATTATGTTCCTTAAAACTGACAAAAACAGAAATTAAAAAGAATGAGAAAAATGATATTATTTAATGATATAAAATATTGTTATTATGATTATAATTATTATTACCATTTTAAATTTTCTGCATGCTTAGTTTTTAAATGGCGTGGTAATCATTAGCACTATATGCTATTATACTACTATCTGAAGACAATAAACACATAAGTCAAGTTCTTTGTTTATAACAGCAGATGTAAACCATATTTAAAATACTCTTCTTTATAATGTAGAAAATTTAAACCTGACTTCTTTTCATATTTGATTGTTTTCATATGCTTAATATTGTTTATATATATTACTATATATTTTTACATTGTTTTTTAGCTGACAAAAAGTCTTTACTAGGAATATAATTATAAGCTCTGCAATGTTTTGTTTGTTCATTTAAGCTTACATTATTGGTATTGTGTTAACTCTAAGATTTTTTTCACAAGAATGTTGTTAAGATACTTTTCCATTTTGTGAAGTTGAATTTATTTAAAACTAAATATTACCCATAAGTCCACTTAAATAGGCATATGTAAGCTAAAAACAACACAAGACTAAGGCCACTATGATCAACTCTAAATAAATTGTGACATATTCATAAAACACTGTATTATCTAGCAGTGAAAATTAATATATTAGAACTACAGATATCAATATGGATGAAATTCAAAAATATAATGTTTAGCAAACAAGTTGCAGCACATGTACAGTATAATAATTTACAGAAATCTTAAAAGCACAAAATACTATATATTATTCATAGATGCATATATGTAAAAAATATAAAGAAATGTATGGCAATAATGCATACAATTTATAGTAGCGAACCCCTCTGGGAGAAAATAAGGGAGAGGACACTGAAAAGAGAACAAAGGGTGTTTCAAATGTTTTGGTAACATTCTATGGCTTAAGCTCAATATTGAGTATCCTGGTGTTCATTGTATTATTTTTTACATTTTTTTTGGATGACTTCAATTTTATATATATATATATATATATATATATATATATATATATATATATATATATATATTTATAAAGCAGGTTCTAATTAGTCATCCATTTTACACACATCAGTGTGTACACATCAATCCCAATTTCCCAATTCATCACACCACCACCACCACCACCCCGCAGCTTTCCCCACTTGGTGACCATATGTTTATTCTCTACACCTGTGTCTCAATTTCTGCCATGAAGACCAGTTCACCTGTAACATTTTTCTAGGTTCCACATATATGCATTAACATACAATATTTGTTTTTCTATTTCTGACTTACTTCACTCTGTATGACAGTCTCTAGATCCATCCACGTCTCAACAAATGACCCAATTTCATTCTGTTTTATGGCTGAGTAATATTCCATTGTATATATGTACCACATCTTCTTTATCCATTCATCTGTCGATGGGCATTTAGGTTGCTTCCATGACCTGGCTATTGTAAATAGTGCTGCAATGAACTTTGGGGTGCATGTGTCTTTTTAAATTATGGTTTCTCTGGGTATATGCCCAGTAGTGGGATTGCTGGATCATATGGCAATTATATTTTTAGATTTTTAAGGAACCTACATACTGTTCTCCATAGTGGCTATATCAATTTACATTCTCACCAACAGTGCAAGAGGGTTCCCTTTTCTCCACACCCTCTCCAGCATTTGTTGTTTGTAGATTTTCTGATCATGCCCATTCTAACTGGTGTGAGGTGATACCTTATTGTAGTTTTGATTTGCATTTCTCTAATAATTAGTGATGTTGAGCAGCTTTTCATGTGCTTCTTGGCCATCTGTTTGTCTTCTTTGGAGAAATGTCTGTTTAGGTCTTCTGCCCATTTTTGGATTGGGTTGTTTGCTTTTTCAATATTGAGCTGCATAAACTGTTTATATATTTTTGGAAATTAATCATTTGTCCATTGATTCATTGGCAAATATTTTCTCCCATTCTGAGGGTTGTCTTTTCGTCTTGTTTATGGTTTCCTTTGCTGTGCAAAAGCTTTTAAGTTTCATTAGGTCCCATTTGTTTATTTTTGGTTTTATTTCCATTTCTCTAGGAGGTGGGTCAAAAAGGATCTTGCTGTGATTTATGTCATAGAGTGTCCTGCCTATGTTTTCATCTAAGAGTATGATACTGTCTGACCTTGCATTTAGGTCTTTAATCCATTTAGAGTTTATTTTTGTGTATGGTGTTAGGGCGTGTTCTAATTTCATTCTTTTACATGTAGCTGTCAAGTTTCCCCAGCACCACTTATTGAAGAGGCTGTCTTTTCTCCACTGTATATTCTTGTCTCCTCTATCAAAGATAAGGTGACCAAATGTGTGTGGGTTTATCTCTAGGCTTTCTATCCTGTTCCATTGATCTATCTTTCTGGTTTTGTGCCAGTACCATACTGTCTTGATTACTGTAGCTTTGTAGTATAGTCTGAAGTCAGGGAGCCTGATTCCTCCAGCTCTGTTTTTCTTTCTCAAGTTTGCTTTGGCTATTCGGGGTCTTTTGTGTTTCCATACAAATTGTGAAATTTTTTGTTGTAGTTCTGTGAAAAATGCCAGTGGTAGTTTGATAGGGATTGCATTGAATCTGTAGATTGCTTTGGGTAGTATAGTCATTTTCACAATGTTGATTCTTCCAATTCAAGAACATGGTATATCTCTCCATCTATCTGTGTCACCTTTAATTTCTTTCATCAGTGTCTTATAGTTTTCTTCATACAGGCCTTTTGTCTCCCTAGATAGGTTTATTCCTAGATATTTTATTCTTTTTGTTGCAATGGTAAATGGGAGTGTTTCCTTTCATATTTTTCATCATTAGTGTATAGGAATGCAAGAGATTTCTGTGCATTAATTTTGTATCCTGCTACTTTACCAAATTCATTGATTAGCTCTAGTAGTTTTCTGGTGGCATCTTTAGGATTCTCTATGTATAGCATCATGTCATCTGCAAACAGTGACAGTTTACCTTCTTCTTTTCCTAATTCTATTCCTTTTATTTCTTTTTCTTCTCTGATTGCTGTGGCTAGGACTTCCAAAACTATGTTGAATAATGGTGGTGAGAGTGGACATCCTTGTCTTGTTCCTGATCTTAGAGGAAATGCTTCCAGTTTTTCACCATTTAGAATGATGTTTGCTGTTGGTTTGTCATATATAGCCTCTATTATGTTGATGTAGGTTCCCTCTATGCCTACTTTCTTGAGAGTTTTTATCATAAATGTGTGTTGAATTTTGTCAAAAGATTTTCTCCATCTATTGTGATGATCATATGGTTTTTATTCTTCAATTTGTTAATATGGTGTATCACATTGATTGATTTGCATATATTGAAGAATCCTTGCATCCCAGGGATAAATCCCACTTAGTCATTGTGTATGATCCTTTTAATGTGTTGTTGGATTCTGTTTGTTAGTATTTTGTTGAGGATTTTTGCATCTATTTTCATCAGTGATATTGGTCTGTAATTCTCTTTTTTTGTAGTATCTTTGTGTGGTTTGGGTATCAGGGAGAAGTTGACCTCGAATGAGTTTGGGAGTGTTCCTTCCTCTGCAAGATTTTGGAAGAGTTTGAAAAGGATGGGTGTTGGCTCTTCTCTAAATGTTTGATAGAATTCACTTGTGAAGCCATCTCATCCTGGACTTATGTTTGTGGGAAGATTTTTAATCACACTTTCAATTTCGTTACTTGTGATTGGTCTGTTCATGTTTTCTATTTCTTCCTGGTTCAGTCTTGGAAAGTTATACCTTTCTAAGAATTTGTCCATTTCTTCCAGGTTGTCCATTTTATTGGCATACAGTTGCTTGTAGTTATCTCTTAGGATGCTTTGTATTTCTACAGTGTCTGTTTTAACTTCTCCTTTTTCATTTCTAATTTTATTGATCTGAGTCCTCTCCCTCTTTTTCTTGATGAGTCTGGCTAACGGCTTATCAACTTTGTTTATCTTCTCAAAGAACCAGCTTTTAGTTTTATTGATCTTTGCTATTGTTTTCTTTTTTTCTATTTCATTTATTTCTTCTCTGATCTTTATGATTTCTTTCCCTCAGCTAAATTTGGGCTTTTGTTGTTGTTGTTGTTGTCCTTCTTTCTCTAGTTCCTTTAGGTGTAAGGTTAGATTGGTTATTTGAGATTTTTCTTGTTTCTTGATGTAGGCTTGTATAGCTATAAACTTCTCTCTTAGAACTACTTTGTCTGCATCCCATAAGTTTTGGATCATCGTGTTTTCATTGTCATTTGTCTCTAGGTATTTTTTGATTTCCTATTTGATTTGTTCCGTGATCTCTTGGATATTTAGTAATGTATTGTTTAGCCTCCATGTAAATGTGATTTTTACGTTTTTTTCCCTGTAATTCATTTCTAATCTCATAGCATTGTGGTCAGAAAAGATGCTTGATATGATTTTAATTTTTTTTAATTTACTGAGGCCTGATTTGTGACCCAAGATGTGATCTATCCTGGAGAATGTTCCATGAACACTTGAGAAGAAAGTGTAATCTCCTGTTTTAGGATGGAATGTCCTATAAATATCAATTAAATTGATCTAGTCTGTTGTGTCATTTAAAGCTTCTCTTTCTTTATTTATTTTCGTTTTGGATGGTCTGTCCATTGGTGTAAGTGAGGTTTGAAGTTCCCCACTATTACTGTGTTACTGTCAATTTCTTCTTTTATAGCTGTTATCAGTTGCCTTATGTATTGAGGTGCTCCTATGTTGGGTGCATATATATTTATAATTGTTATATCTTCTTCTTCGATTGATCCCCTGGTCATCGTGTAGTATCCTTCCTTGTCCCTTGTAACATTCTTTATTTTAAAATCTATTTTATCTGATATGAGAATTGCTACTGCAGCTTTCTTTTGATTTCCATTTGCATGGAATATCTTTTTCCATCCCCTCACTTTCAGTCTGAATGTGTCCCTAGGTCTGAAGTGGGTCTCTTCTAGACAGCATATATATGGGTCTTGTTTTTGTATCCATTCAGCAAGCCTGTGTCTTTTGTTTGGAGCATTTAATCCATTCACGTTTAGGGTATTTATTGATATGTATGTTCCTATGACCATTTTCTTAATTGTTTTGGGTTTGTTTTTGTAGGTCCTGTTCTTCTCTTGTTTCCCACTTAGAGAAGTTCCTTTAGCATTTGTTGTTGAGCTGGTTTGGTGGTGCTGAATTCTCTTAGTTTTGCTTGTCTGTAAAGCTTTTGATTTCTCCATCGAATCTGAATATGATCCTTGCCGGGTAGAGTAATCTTGGCTGTAGGTTCTTCCCTTTCATCACTTTAATTTTATCATGCCACTCCCTTCTGGCGTGTAGAGTTTCTGCTGAGAAATCAGCTGTTAACCTTATGAGAGTTCCCTTGTATGTTATTTGTCATTTTTCCCTTGCTGCTTTCAATAACTTTTCTTTGTCTTTAATTTTTGCCAATTTGATTACTATGTGTCTCAGCGTGTTTCTCCTTGGGTTTATCCTGTATGGGACTTGCTGCACTTCCTGGACTTGGGTGGCTATTTCCTTTCCCATGTTAGGGAAATTTTCGACTATAATGTCTTCAAATATTTTCTTGGGTCCTTTCTCTCTTCTCCTTCTGGGACCCTTATAATGTAAATGTTGTTGCATTTAAAGTTGTCCCAGAGGTCTCTTAGGCTGTCTTCATTTCTCTTCATTCTTTTTCTTTATTCTGTTCCACAGCAGTGAATTCCCCCATTCTGTCTTCCAGGTCACTTATCCGTTCTGCCTCAGTTATTCTGCTATTGATTCCTTCTAGTGTAGTTTTCATTTCAGTTACTGTATTGTTCATCTCTGTTTGTTTGTTCTTTAATTCTTTTAGGTTTTTGTTAATCATTTCTTGCATCTTCTCGATCTTTGCCTCCATTCTTTTTCCGAGGTCCTGGATCATCTTCACTATCATTATACTGAATTCTTTTTCTGGGAGGTTGCCTATCTGCACTTCATTTAGTTGTTTTTCTGGGGTTTTATCTTGTTCCTTCATCTGGTACATAGCCCTCTGCCTTTTCATCTTGTCTATCTTTCTGTGAATGTCGGTTTTGTTCCACTGGCTCTTCTTCTTGTTTCTGCTCTCTGCCCTCTGGTGGATGAGGCTATCTAAGAGGCTTATGCAAGTTTCCTAATGGGAGGGACTGGTGGTGGGTAGGGCTGACTGTTGCTCTGGTGGACAGAGCTCAGTAAAACTTTAATCCACTTGACTGCTGATGGGGGGGCTGGGTTCTGTCCCTGTTGGTTGTATGGCCTGCGGCAACCCAACACTGGAGCCTACCTGGGCTCTTTGGTGGGGCTAATGGTGGACTCTGGGAGGGCTCACACCAAGGAGTACTTCCCAGAACTTCTTCTTCCAGTGTCCTTGTCCCTTGGTGATCCACAGCTGCCCCCCGTCTCCGCAGGAGACCCTCCAACACTAGCAGGAAGGTCTGGTTCAGTCTTCCTTGGGGTCACTGCTCCTTCCGCTGAGTCCCAATGAGCACACATCTTTGTGTGTGCCCTCCAAAAGTGGAGTCTCTGTTTCCCCCAGTTCTGTCAAAATCCTGCAATCAAATCCCAGTAGGCTTCAAAGTCTGATTCTCTAAGAATTCCTCCTCCCTTTGCCAGACCCCCAGGTTGGGAAGCCTGACGTGGGGCTCAGATCCATCACTCCAGTGGGTGAACTTCTCTGGTATAAGTGTTCTCCAGTCTGTGAGTCACCCATCCAGCAGTTATTGGACTTGATTTTACTGTGTTTGCACCCCTCCTACCATCTCACTGTGGCTTCTCCTTTGTCCTTGGACGTGGGGTATCTTTTTCGGTGAGTTCCAGTGCCCTCCTGTTGATGATTGTCCAGCAGCTAGTTGTGATCCTAGTGCTCTCACAAAAGGGAGTGAGAGCACATCCTTCTGCTCTGCCATCTTCCTCCGGGCCCCATTGTATTATTTTTTATACATGTTTTAAATATTTCTATTAAAATTTCTTTTTAAAAAGGAAAAGGAGGGCTTCCCTGGTGGTGCAGTGGTTGAGAGTCCTCCTGCCAATGCAGGGGACACAGGTTCATGCCCCAGTCTGGGAGGATCCCACATGCCACGGAGCACCTGGCCCGTGAGCCATGGCCGCTGAGCCTGCGCATCCTGAGCCTGTGCTCCGCAATGGGAGAGGCCACAACAGTGAGAAGCCTGTGTACCTCAAAAAAAAAAAAAAAAGTAAAAGGAGCAGGTAAAAAAGACTGATGGAGTTTCTAAACTGAGTCAAAGAAACAAGAGAGGTTTTACAGAATTCAAGAAAAAACAGGATAAAAAATTCAAAGATCTCAGGGTCAATAATGTCAAATAACAGAGAAGAGAGCATGAAGTCACAGAAATTAAGAACTGTGAAATAATTTCAGTGCAGTGGTGGCAGTGGAAACCAAATTGCAATAGGTCAAAGAATGAATAGGTGGCAACCTACACACTGAACTAACAAGAACTTCCCTTTACATATCTAGAAATGCTGGATGAATTATCACAAAATAAGTTTACATGGGAAACTCAAAAAAAGAAAGGGAAATTCCCAGGTGGCAGAAACGAAGTTGTAGGATAGTGAGCTATTGTCTTAGTATGGATGTTGAGTCCCAATACACAGATATACACCTTAACAGTTAGGAAATAACATTGTAATCTCCATACATGGGGATCTTAAGATAGGGAATTTTAAGCAAAACCACTGAATAAAGCTGGAACAGGGAAAATCGAGACTCCACTCATATGTACATGGAAGTAACAAGATAATCTGCTTATATATGAGACTTTGGATTAAAAAATATACTTGTGAGAAATCAAAATACCATGTATGTGAGACAGTCTGATTTTAAAATAAGTATGTTCTGTAAAAATATAAAGTAGGGAAATTAATATAAATTTTGTACCAAGATCAATGAAATTCCTGAGATATTTGTAATATGCAAATGTAAGTCTGCTTTCCAAGACTTTTCTAAAATTCAGAGTACATGGACACCAACGATGAAAAAAAATCTTTCCTAATATAGCTCACTATAAAAAAAAAATAGAATCACATGAAAAGAATGGCCCACTGTGATGGTTCCAGAATACAGGAGAATTAGATTATAAATACATTAAGCAAATAGAACATAGATAAATTATGAAATAAATATGATTAAAAGTTAAAAGAGAGAAAAAACATGCAAGCTAAAAAGAGAGAAAAGAATACAATAAGAAAAAGAAAAACAAGAGCAGATAGATGGATAACAGATCCACATAGAACTTTTGGAAATTAAAAATTATTGTCATTGTAATTTTTAAAAAAGCCAATAGGGGGGGACCTTGAAGGTGGCAGAAGAGTAAGACGCGGAGATCACCTTCCTCCCCACAGATACACCAGAAATACATCTACACGTGGAACAATTCCTACAGAACACCTACTGAAGGCTGACAGAAGACCTCAGACCTCCCAAAAGGCAAGAAACTCCCCACGTACCTGGGTAGGGCAAAAGAAAAAAAAAAGAAAAAACAGAGACAAAAGAATAGGGACGGCACCTGCACCAGTGGGAGGGAGCTGTGAAGGAGGAAAAGTTTCCACACACTAGGAAGCCCCTTCACGGGCGGAGACTGCGGGAGGCGGAGGGGGGAGCTTCGAAGCCGCGGAGGAGTGCACAGCAACGGGTGCGGAGGGCAAAGCGGGGTGATTCCCGCACAGAGGACCGGTGCCGACCGGCACTCACCAGCCCGAGAGGCTTGTCTGCTCACCCGCCGGGGCGGGCGGGGCTGCGAGCTGAGGCTCTGAGGCTCGGGTTTCGGTTTCGGACGGAGCGCAGGGAGAGGACTGGGGTTGGCGGCTTGAACATAGCCTGAAGGGGTTAGTGCACCACGGCTAGCCGGGAGGGAGTCCGGGGAAACGTCTGCACCTGCCGAAGAGGCAAGAGACTTTTTCTTCCCTCTTTGTTTCCTGGTGCGTGAGGAGAGGGGTTTAAGAACGCTGCTTAAAGGAACTCCAGAGACGGGCGCGAGCCGCGGCTAAAAGCGCAGACCCCAGAGACGGGCGGGAGACGCTAAGGCTGCTGCTGCCGCCACCAAGGGGCCTGTGTGCGAGCACAGGTCACTCTCCACACCCCTCTTCCGCGGAGCCTGTGCAGCCCGCCACTGCCAGGGTCCCGTGATCCAGGGACAACTTCCCCGGGAGAACGCATGGCGGGCCTCAAGCTGGGGCAAAGTCACGCCGGCCTTTGCCGCCGCAGGCCCGCCCCGCACTCCGTGCCCCTCCCTCACCGCCGGCCTGAGTGCGCCAGAGCCCCCGAATCAGCGGCTCCTTTAACCCCGTCCTGTCTGAGCAAAAAACAGACGCCCTCCAGCGACCTACACGCAGAGGCAGGGCCAAATCCAAAGCGGAGCCCCAGTGAGCTGTGAGAACAAAGAAGAGAAAGGGAAATCTCTCCCAGCAGCCTCAGAAGCAGCGGATTAAAGTTCCACAATCAACTTGATGTACCCTGCATCTGTGGAATACCTGAATAGACAACCAATCATCCCAAATTGAGGAGGTGGACTTTGAGAGCAAGATTTATGATTTTTTTCCCTTTTCCTCTTTTTGTGAATGTGTATGTGTATGCTTCTGTGTGAGATCTTGTCTGTATAGTCTTGTTTCTACCATTTGTCCTAGGGTTCTATCCGTCCATGGTTTTTTTTTAAATTTTTTCTTAATAATTAATTTTAATTTTAATAACGTTATTATACTTTACCTTCGTTCTTTCTTTCTTTCTTTCCTTCCTTCCCTCCTTTAGACAACGAACCATCCCAAATTGAGGAGGTGGTCTCTGAGAGCAAGATTTATGATTTTTCCCCCTTTACTTCTTTTAGTGAGGGTGTATGTGTATGCTTCCGTGTAAGATTTTGTCTGTATAGCTTTGCTTCCAACATTTGTCCTAAGGTTCTATCCATCCCTTTTTTTTTTCTAAATAAGAATTTTTTAATTCAATAACTTTATTATACTTTATTTTATTTTTACTGTATCTTCTTTCTTTCTGTCTTTTTTCCTTCATTCCCTCCTTCCTTCCTTCCTTCCTCCCTCCCTGCCTCCTTTCTTTCCTTCTTGCCTTCTTTCCTTCTTTGCTTCTTTCTTTCTTTCTTTCTTCCTTCCTTCCCTCTTTTCCTTCTTTCTTTCCTCATACTTCTACTAATTCTCTCTGCTTTTTCTCCCTTTTATTCTGAGCCGTGTGGATGAAAGGCTCTTGGTGCTCCAGCCAGGAGTAAGGGTTCTGCCTCTGACATAGGAGAGCCAACTTCAGGACACTGGTCAACAAGAGACCTCCCAGCTCCACATAATATCAACGGCGAAAATCTCCCAGAGACCTCCATCTTAACACCAGCACCCAGCTTCACTCAACGACCAGCAAGCTACAGTGCTGGACAACCTATGCCAAACAACTAGCAAAACAGGAACACAACCCCACCCATTAGCAGAGAGACTGCCTAAAAGCATAATAAGGCCACAGACACCCCAAAACACACCACCAGACGTGAACCTGCCCACTAGAGAGACAAGATCCAGCTTCATCCACCACAACACAGGCACTAGTCCCCTCCACCAGGAAGCCTACACAACCCACTGAACCAACCTTAGCCACTGGAGACAGACATCAAAAACAGCGGGAACTACGAACCTGCAGTCTGCAAAAAGGAGATCCCAAACATAGTAAGATAAGCAAAATGAGAAGACAGAAGAACACACAGCAGATGAAGGAGCAAGATAAAAATGCACCAGACCTAACAAATGAAGAGGAAATAGGCAGTCTACCTGAAAAAGAATTCAGAATAATGATAGTAAGGATGATCTGAAATCTTGGAAATAGAATGGACAAAATGCAAGAAAGTTAACAAGAAACAAGTTACCAAGAAATAAAGATGAAACAAGCAACGATGAACAACACAATAAATGAAATTAAAAGTACTCTAGATGGGATCAATAGCAGAATAACTGAGGCAGAAGAACGGATAAGTGCCCTGGAAGATAAAATAGTGGAAATAACTACTGCAGAGCAGAATAAAGAAAAAAGAATGAAAAGAACTGAGGACCGTCTCAGAGACCTCTGGGACAACATTAAACGCACCAACATTCGAATTATAGGGGTTCCAGAAGAAGAAGAGAAAAAGAAAGGGAATGAGAAAATATTTGAAGAGATTATAGTTGAAAACTTCCCTAATATGGGAAAGGAAATAGTTAATCAAGTCCAGGAAGCACAGAGAGTCCCATACAGGATAAATACAAGGAGAAATACACCAAGACACATATTAATCAAACTGTCAAAAATTAAATACAAAGAAAGCATATTAAAAGCAGCAAAGGGAAAAACAACAAATAACACACAAGGGAATCCCCATAAGGTTAACAGCTGATCTCTCAGCAGAAACCCTACAAGCCAGAAGGGTGTGGCAGGACATACTGAAAGTGATGAAGGAGTAAAACCTGCAGACAAGACTACTCTACCCAGCAAGGATCTCATTAAGATTTGATGGAGAAATTAAAACCTTTACAGACAAGCAAAAGCTGAGAGAGTTCAGCACCACCAAACCAGCTTTACAATAAATGCTAAAGGAACTTCTCTAGACAAAAAACACAAGAGAAGGAAAAGACCTATAATAACGAACCCAAAACAATTTAGAAAATGGGAATAGGAACATACATATCGATAATTACCTTAAATGTAAATGGACTAAATGCTCCCACCAAAAGACACAGATTGGCTGTATGGATACAAAAACAAGACCCTTATATATGCTGTCTACAAGAGACAACTTCAGACCTAGAGACACATACAGACTGAAAGTAAGGGGATGGAAAAAGATATTCCATGCAAATGGAAACCAAAAGAAAGCTGGAGTAGCAATTCTCATATCAGACAAAATAGACTTTAAAATAAGGACTATTAAAAGAGACAAAGAAGGACACTACATAATGATCAAGGGATTGATCCAAGAAGAAGATATAACAATTGTAAATATTTATGCACCCAACATAGGAGCACCTGAATACATAAGGCAAATACTAACAGCCATAAAAGGGGAAATCAACAGTAACACATTCATAGTGGGGGACTGTAACACCCCACTTTCACCCATGGACAGATCATCCAAAATGAAAATAAATAAGAAAACACAAGCTTTAAATGATACATTAAACAAGATGGACTTAATTGATATTTATAGGACACTCCATCCAAAAACAACAGAATACACATTTTTCTCAAGTTCTCATGGAACATTCTCCAGGAGAGATCATATCTTGGGTCACAAATCAAGCCTTGGTAAATTTAAGAAAATTGAAATTGTATCAAGTATCTTTTCTGACCACAACACCATGAGACTAGATAGCAATTACAGGAAAAGATCTGTAAAAAATACAAACACAGGGAGGCTAAACAATACACTACTTAATAATGAAGTGATCACTGAAGAAATCAAAGAGGAAATAAAAAAATACCTAGAAACAAATGACAATGGAGACACGACGACACAAAACCTATGGGATGCAGCAAAAGCAGTTCTAAGGGGGAAGTTTATAGCAATACAAGTCCACCTTAAGAAGCAGGAAACATCTCGAATAAACAACCTAACCTTGAACCTCAAGCAATTAGAGAAAGAAGAACAAAAAAACCCCAAAGCTAGCAGACGGAAAGAAATCATAAAAATCAGATCAGAAATAAATGAAAAAGAAATGAAGGAAACGATAGCAAAGATCAATAAAACTAAAAGCTGGTTCTTTGAGAAGATAAACAAAATAGATAAACCACTAGCCAGACTCATCAAGAAAAAAAGGGAGAAGACTCAAATCAATAGAATTAGAAATGAAAAAGGAGAGGTAACAACTGACACTGCAGAAATAAAAAAGATCATGAGAGATTACTACAAGCAACTCTATGCCAATAAAATGGACAATCTGGAAGAAATTGACAAATTCTTAGAAAGGCACAACCGGCCAAGACTGAATCAGGAAGAAATAGAAAATATGAACAGACCAATCACAAGCACTGAAATTGAAACTGTGGTTAAAAATCTTCCAACAAACAAAAACCCAGGACCAGATGGCTTCACAGGCGAATTCTATGAAACATTTAGAGAAGAGCTAACACCTATCCTTCTCAAACTCTTCCAAAATATAGCAGAGGGAGGAACACTCCCAAATTCCTTCTACGAGGCCACCATCACCTTGATACCAAAACCAGACAAGGATGTCACAAAGAAAGAAAACTACAGGCCAATATCACTGATGAACATAGATGCAAAAATCCTCAACAAAATACTAGCAAACAGAATCCAACAGCACATAAAAAGGATCATACACCATAATCAAGTGGGGTTTATTCCAGGAATGCAAGGATTCTTCAATATACGCAAATCTATCAATGTGATAAACCATATTAACAAATTGAAGGAGAAAAACCATATGATCATCTCAATAGATGCAGAGAAAGCTTTTGACAAAATTCAACACCCATTTATGATAAAAACCCTGCAGAAAGCAGGCATAGAGGGAACTTTCCACAACATAATAAAGGCCATATATGACAAGCCCACAGCCAACATCATCCTCAATGGTGAAAAACTGAAAGCATTTCCACTAAGATCAGGAACAAGACAAGGTTGCCCACTCTCACCACTCTTATTCAACATAGTTTTGGAAGTTTTAGCCACAGCAATCAGAGAAGAAAAGGAAATAAAAGGAATCCAAATCGGAAAAGAAGAAGTAAAGCTGTCACTGTTTGCAGATGACATGATCCTATACATAGAGAATCCTAAAGATGCTACCAGAAAACTACTAGAGCTAATCAATGAATTTGGTAAAGTGGCAGGATACAAAATTAATGCACAGAAATCTCTGGCATTCCTATATACTAATGATGAAAAATCTGAAAGTGAAATCAAGAAAACACTACCATTTACCATTGCAACAAAAAGAATTAAATATCTAGGAATAAACCTACCTAAGGAGACAAAAGACCTGTATGCAGAAAATTATAAGACACTGATGAAAGCAATTAAAGATGATACAAATAGATGGAGAGAGATACCATGTTCTTGGATCGGAAGAATCAACTGTGAAAATGACTCTACTACCCAAAGCAATCTATAGATTCAATGCAATCCCTATCAAACTACCACTGGCATTTTTCACAGAACTACAACAAAAAATTTCACAATTTGTATGGAAACACAAAAGACCCCGAAGAGCCAAAGCAATCTTTAGAACGAAAAACGGAGCTGGAGGAATCAGGCTCCCTGAGTTCAGACTATACTACAAAGCTAAAGTAATCAAGAAATTATGATACTGGCACAAAAACAGAAAGATAGATCAACGGAACAGGATAGAAAGCCCAGAGATAAACCCATGCACATATGGACACCTTATCTTTGATAAAGGTGGCAGGAATGTACAGTGGAGAAAGGACAGCCTCTTCAATAAGTGGTGCTGGGGAAACTGGACAGGTACATGTAAAAGTATGAGATTAGATCACTCCCTAACACCATACACAAAAATAAGCTCAAAATGGATTAAAGACCTAAATGTAAGGCCAGAAACTATCAAACTCTTAGAGGAAAACTTAGGCAGAACACTCTATGACATAAATCACAGCAAGATCCTTTCTGACCCACCTCCTAGAGTAATGGAAATAAAAACAAAAATAAACAAATGGGACCTAATGAAACTTCAAAGCTTTTGCACAGCAAAGGAAACCATAAACAAGATCAAAAGACAACCCTCAGAATGGGAGAAAATATTTGCAAATGAAGCAACTGACAAAGGATCAATCTCCAAAATTTACAAGCAGCTCATGCAGCTCAATAACAAAAAAACAAACAACCCAATCCAAAAATGGGCAGAAGACCTAAATAGACATTTCTCCAAAGAAGATATACAGACTGCCAACAAACACATGAAAGAATGCTCAACATCATTAATCATTAGAGAAATGCAAATCAAAACTACAATGAGATATCATCTCACACCAGTCAGAATGGCCATCATCAAAAAATCTAGAAACAATAAATGCTGGAGAGGGTGTGGAGAAAAGGGAACACTCTTGCACTGCTGGTGGGAATGTGAATTGGTACAGCCACTATGGAGAACAGTATGGAGGTTCCTTAAAAAACTACAAATAGAACTACCATATGAGCCAGCAATCCCACTACTGGGCATGTACCCTGAGAAAACCATAATTCAAAAAGAGTCATGTACCAAAATGTTCATCGCAGCTCTATTTACAATAGCCCGGAGATGGAAACAACCTAAGTGCCCATCATCGGATGAATGGATAAAGAAGATATGGCACATATATACAATGGAATATTACTCAGCCATAAAAAGAAACGAAATTGAGCTACTTGTAATGAGGTGGATAGACCTAGAGTCTGTCATACAGAGTGAAGTAAGTCAGAAAGAAAAAGACAAATACCGTATGCTAACACATATATATGGAATTTAAGAAAAAAAAATGTCATGAAGAACCTAGGGGTAAGGCAGGAATAAAGACGCAGACCTACTAGAGAATGGACTTGAGGTTATGGGGAGGGGGAAGGGTGAGCTGTGACAGGGCGAGAGAGAGTCATGGACATATACACACTAACAAACGTAGTAAGGTAGATAGCTAGTGGGAAGCAGCCGCATGGCACAGGGATATTGGCTCGGTGCTTTGTGACAGCCTGGAGGGGTGGGATAGGGAGGGTGGGAGGGAGGGAGACGCAAGAGGGAAGACATATGGGAACATATGTATATGTATAACTGATTCACTTTGTTATAAAGCAGAAACTAACACGCCATTGTAAAGCAATTATACCCCAATAAAGATGTTAAAAAAAAAACACAAGGGGAAATGATGAGAAAAGAGTAAGAGGTTATGCATAAATATAAACAAATACTAGTTGAATAAAAAATAACAGTGTCTTATTAGGGGAGTATAAAGAAAGGATAAAACTAAAATACAGGACAGTTGTAACATGTAATATTGAGACAGAGTGGTCAGAGTCAAAGCCTTCTAAATCCTTAGATTGTTCAAGAGAAGCCTAGAAATAGTAAATTTAGACCCTATTAAGTATGCATCTTAAACTTTTAATGGTAACTTCTATAGGAATGGAAATAGAGTGCATTTCCTTCTAAATTGTTTGAAGGAGCATGAAAAAAATGTATAAAGGAAATTATAAATTGCTGGCCATCTGGTCTAGAGCCTGGAAGGAAAAAGGACTAGAAAATTAGAGACAAAGACGTCTGGAGTAGAGGCATATGAACATATGGGAGTATGCACTAAATGTAAAGACTTTTTTTATATTATACATTAATGCCCAGCAGAAGGCATCCACCATGGAAGAGGCACTTAAAAGAATAGACAAAACTCATCCAGTTATCATTAGCTAGATTTTGTCATGGACCACCGTGCAAATAGTACAACAGACACATGAACAGAGTGACCAGGGTGGCAAAGATGGAGGTTATATATAGGCCTAAGCATGGACTTCTACCTTCCAAGACTAGTTTAGCAGGTGCTGCCTCTGAATCTCTAACCTGTCAGCAATAGAGACCAATGCTGAGCTCCTGCTATGTCTCTATGCCTAATGGAGACCAGTCAGCCACTTCGTGGAAAGTCATATACATAAAGTCCCATATGTCTGAGAAAGGTCTGTCCTCACAGGGACATATGTTTATTCCAGGTATGGGTTTGCCTTTCCTGTACTAAGAGCCTCAACCAACAATACCTTCCAGGGGCTTAGAAAGGCTCAATCCATGAGGATGGAATCCTATACAGTGTAGCATCCAACATCCCACCAAGGTACACACTTTAAAACAAAAGAGGTGCAGAAATGGCCTCATGGCCATGGTATCCACAGTTGGTATCACACACTGCACCCGCCAGAAGCAACTGGCTTCAAAGAGCATTGGAATAGCTTTTCAAGGGCACAGCCAAAGCAAAAGTTCAGATGCAATGCTTTGCACAGAAAGGGTGCCATCCTACAAGAAGCAGTAAGTGTATTAAATTAAAGATCTCTATATGGCATCGTATCCCCAAGAGGAAGACTACATGAGTCCAGGAACCAGGGGGTCAAAGCTGGAGAGGTCCTCTTACCATCACTTCCAATGAGGAGGAACTCACATCTTCACTATCCTAGGTTCTGCATGGTTAGGGGTCCTGATCCCTAAAGAGAGTAAACTCTTGTCAGTGAACACTTTTATTAACTTTTAAAAACAGCTGTATTGAAGTATAACTGGCATGTTTAAAGTGTACAATTTGATAAGCTTTGATATATCTACAGAATCATGAACCATCACTCCAATCAATATAATGAACACATTTACTTCCCTCAACTTTCCTTGTACCTCTTTGCAGTCCCTTTCTCCTGCCCCTCTTAATACTCCCCAGCAAGCAACCAATGATGTGTTCTGTAACTATAAATTTTTAATTTTCTAGAATTTTCTATAAATGGAATCATATAGTATGAGCTCCTCTTTTTGTTTGACTTTATTCATTTGGCATAATTAGAGATGTATTCAGTTTGTTGCATGTATCAATGGTGAATATACCACGGTTTTTTCATTCATTCACCTGCTGATGAATATTTGTTTCCAGTTTTTGAGAATTATAAATAAAACTGCTATGAATATTTTCATATACAGGTAATTGCAGGGGCATATGCTTTTATTTCTCTTGTGTAAATCATTGTGAGTAGAATGGCTGGATCATTATAGGTGGACATTTAACTTTAAGAGAATGGCAAACTGTTTTCCCAAGTGACTGTACAATATTACATTCTCATCAGCACTATACAAAGTTCCAGTTCCTCCACAAACTTGCCAATACTTGGTATGGTGAGTCTTTTGAAGTTTAGCCATTCTAATAGGTATTTAGTGGTATCTCACTGTGGTTTTAATACACATTTCCTTAATGACTAATAATGCTGAGTATTTTTTCATGTGCATATTTGCTATGTATATATCTTCTTTGGTGAAGCACTTGTTCAAGTCTTCTGCCCATTTTATTATTAGGTTGTTTGTATTTTTCATTGTTGAGTTTTAAGAGTTCTTTATATATTCTGGATAAAAGTTCCTTGTCAGATATATGATTTGCAAATATTTTCTGCTAGTCTATGACCTGTCTTTTCGATCTCCTAACAGTGTCTTGTGAAGACTTATGGAGAAATTTCTAATTTTGCTGAGTGCAATTTATCATTTTTTGCTTTTATGGATTGTGTTTTTGTTATATCTTATACAGAGGTCAGTAAATTTTTTTCTCTATTTTGGGCTTTTCAGACCATATGGTTTCTTTCACGACTATCCAACTCTGCCTTTGTAGTACAAGAGTAGCCATAGACAATACATAATTAATAGGCAAGAATATGATCCAATAACTTTTTATTTATAAAAACATATGGTGAGCTGGATATGGCCTGCAAACTGTTGTTTGCCAGTCCTTAATCTAAGAAGTCTTTACACTTAAGTCTATGAACCATTTCAAATAAATTTTTAATGCATTATTATGTATAGATTGTTTATTTTTGCATACAGATATTCATTTGTTCCAGCACCATTTGTTGAAAAGACTCTCCTTTTCCCGCTGATTGAACTGTCCTTGCACCATTGTTGAAAATCATTTTTATACACGTGTATGAGTCTATTTCTGAACTCTTTATTTTGTTCTGTTGATCTATTTGTGTATCTTCACACCAATACCATACTACTTTGATTACTATAAATTTAAATAAGTCTTGAAAAGAGGTAATAGTCTTCCAACTTTTGTTCTTGTTTACAAAAGTCATTTTGACTACTCTAGGTCCTTTGCATTATATGAATTTGAGAATCAGTTTATAAATTTATACAGGAAATACCTGCTAGGATTTTGATAAGCATTGAGTTGACTCTGTAAATGAATTTCTGAAGAACTGATATCTTAACAATCTTGAACCCTACCCGTGGACTTTGGTCACCAAGAAATGTGCTGCCTAAATCTGCTTCATGGATCTTAGCTGACCAACAGCTTCAGCTGTGGGTCCTCTGGGTCCACTACCATATTTCTGTAAAGGCCACACTTCCCAGGCTCCTAGCCAAAATTTAAGTACTGTAGGGAAACATGAACAGGGTTTTTCTTGCAGGACATGAGTCTTCTCTAATGGGTAACTTTGGATCAAAGAATACCTACTGACTTACCCAAAACTTTCTAAGAACAGCACTGCAGTCTGAGATTCTTCTGCAATCTTTTTTCTCTCCTTTCTTTGCCTTCTCCTACAGGGGTCAGACTTGTACCACTGTCTGAAGATGCTCCCTGCCTACAAATCCCTTCCCTTTGTCTTTCATAGGCATTTTATCTAATAAATTTCTTACATGTCTAATCCTGTTTTGGCATTTGCTTCTCAAAGAATCTAAACTAACACATGTGATGAAGATTTGTGGTTTGCACTGCTGTTTAGTCAGAGCTAGACAGTGTATTAGAGTGTGAGGAGAGATTGAGCAGCAGAATCACTTTAGTAGTAGAAAAGACTAACTTGTCAAACCCTTCAATTCATATTATTTGAATGCAATGGATTGTTGCATAACAAAGTTTCATCTCAGAATAGTGCTTAGCATCCATTTTTTGCTTCTCTTCCTGATACAATTCATGGTTTCTGAGAAACTCACAAATCCAGCAACTGCACGTTAGCTGAGAAATATTTTGCTTTATTAAACAATTCATATTATTCTTAAAGGTGTATCTACATCTGTCAAGGTATGACATGTGTAAAATATAATACCAATTATTTTCTTTGGTTACTAATGCATGTCAACTAAAAATTTGTGAATAATCTCATTTTACACAAATATTTAATATGGTTTATTTATCTTTTTTAAAAATTAAATAAAATACTTAAACTGTACATAATTTTGATTTAAAAGTATGATATTAATTTTGCTTTTTAGTTTGATTTTATTTTATAAGAAAAATAACTTAAATAATTTTATTTTAAATTTATATAAATTTATGTTTTATATAAAATACATTCAAATTTTATAAATTTTGAATATATAGTAATTTTAATCCTTCAAATCAGAACATAGATTATGTGAAAATCTTGATTCTAACAACCTTATAATGATCTTTTTGCAATGAAAGCAAGAAAAATAGAGTTAATGGAACAAATATGTATTAACTTATGAATTATGTATTTATTTTATTACTCCTACATACACCACCAAACTTTAAACAGAAAATCATCTATGTAAAATAATAACTCAGTAGTTTTTGACATTTTACTAATTTTCAGCATATAAAAAACATAGTTATAATGTTTTGATTTTATCAATTTAAAGATATAGCCATCAAGGTAGAAGATAGAATATTATTTTATTTAACATTTTGTTAGCTCTATCTTCAAAATTTCAATAGGTATAAATATGATACACAAGCTTCTGTTGGCACACTTGCTCTGGACCCTGCATATTTAGGGATAGGCCTGGCTTTCAGTGTATGTGAGAGTGTGGAAAGATAGAATAGAGGTCTCGTCAAGAGCTCCTAAAGCTGGGGCCCTCTCTTGATGGAGGTGAGGGAGGGATGCAAGTTACCAGGAGCAAAGAGAGTTCAAGGACTCCCTCTTTACTCATATCTGTGATGGTTTGGAAGGCCAGGAGAAAGGTGGATCTGAGAGATATGCAGCTTTTTTTAAATAGAGGTATAGTTGATGTACAATATTATATAAGTTACAGGTGTACAACAGTGATTCACAATTTTTAAAGGCTATACTCCATTTATAGTTATTATAAAATACTGGCTATATCCTCTGTGTTATACAACATATCTTTGGAGCTTCTTTATTTTATAAATAGTAGCTTGTACCTCTTAATCCCCTACTCCTATCTTGCCCCTCCCCCTTCCCTCTCCCCACTAATAACCACTAGTTTGTTCTCTATATCTGTGAGTCTGTTTCTTTTTCGTTATATTCATGAGTTTATTTTGTTTTTTAGATTCCACATATAGGTGATTATATGCAGTATTTGTCTTTCTCTGTCTGACTTATTTCACTAAGCATAATACCCTCCAAGTCCATCCATGTAGTTGCAAATGGCAAAGTTTCATTCCTTTTTAAGCTAAATAGTATTCCATTGTGTGTGTGTATATACCATATATATATACATATATATACCACATCTTTATCCATTCATCTGTTGACGGATACTTACGTTGCTTGTATATCTCGGCAATTGTATACAATGCTGCTATGAACATTGGGGTGCATGTATCTTTTCGATTAATGTTTTCATTTTTTTGTTGTTGTTATTTGTTTTTGAATACGTACCCAGTAGTGGAATTGCTTGGGCATATGGTGGTTTTATTTTCAGTTTTTTGAGAAACCCCCATACTGTTTTCCACAGTGGTTGCAGTGATTTACATTTCCAACAGTGTAAGAGGGTTTCCTTTTCTCTACATCCTCACCAACATTTGTTATTGTGTTATTTTTGATGATAGCCATTTGACAGATGTGAGGTGATATCTCATTGTGGTTTTGATTTGCATTTCTCTGATGATTAATGATGTTGAGCATCTTTTCATATGCCTGTTGGCCATCTGTATGTCTCCTTTGGAAAACTGTCTATTGAGTTTCTCTGCCTATTTTTTAATTGTGTTGATTGTTTTTTTCATGTTGAATTGTATGAGCTGTTTATATATTTTGGATATTAACCCCTTATTCAATATAGGATTTGCAAATATTTTCTCCCATTCAGTGGGTTGTCTTTTCATTTTGTCAATGGTTTCCTTTGCTGTGCAAAAACTTTTAAGTTTAATTAGGTCCCATTTGCTAATTTTTGCTTTTGTTTCCTTTGCTTTAGGAGACAGATCCAAAAAATATTGATACAATTTATGTCAAAGAGTGTCTGCCTAAGTTTTCTTATAGGAGTTTTACAGTTTCAGGTCTTACATTAAGGTCTTTAATCTATTTTGAGTTCATTTTTGTATAGGGTGTTAGAGAATGTTCTAACTTCATTCTTTTACATGTAGCTGTCCAGTTTGTTCCAGCACTGCTTATTGAAGAGACTGTCTTTTCTACATGGTATATTCTTAACTCCTTTGTCATAGATTAATTGACCATAAGTGTGTGGGTTTATTTCTGGGCTTTCTATTCTGTTCCATTGATCTATGTGTCTGTTTTTGTGCCAGTACCATACTGCTTTGATTACTGTAGCTTTGTAGTATAGTCTGAAGCCAGAGAGCATGATTCCTCTACCTCTGTCCTTCTTTCTCAAGATTGTTGTGGCTATTTGGGTCTTTTGTGTTTCCATACAAATTTTAAAATTATTTGTTCCAGTACTTTGAAAAATGCCCTTAGTATTTTGATAAGGGATTGCATTGAGTCTGTAGATTGCCTTGGGTTGTATGGTCATTTTAACAATATTAATTATTCCATTCCATGAACACAGTATATCTTTCAATTTGTCTTATCTCCAATTTCTTTCATCAGTGAAATCTGTTGCATTTCTATACACTAATAATGAACTATCAGAAAGAGAAATTAAGGAAAGAATCACATTTACCAGCATATCAAAAAGAATAAAATACCTAGGAATAAACCTACCTAAAGAGGTAAAAGACCTGTGCTGAGAAAATTATAAGATATGCAGCTTTAAAAAGACAACAGCCCCAGGCAGTTGTCCAAGTTTTATCTTTTTCTTTTCATGATCAAGAGAGCTTCATCAAAGCTCTTGATTTCACACTGTGAATTTACCTCTGCCCTTCCATGTATGCAATGCTTAAGGATCCTTATTACATATAAGTAAAATTTTCAGTGACTTCTGCCTGTACTTAAAACTGGAACTCAGTTGTGCCTGTGGTTTCACCACTAAGTATATCTCTATTTCTGTTTCACACAATAGTTTATCATTTTTAACTTCACCATGTCTTTCTAATTTTATTTTATTATTAACATTTTTGTGTGTCTCATGTGGGAAAAAGGGAAGATTAAGATATAAACTCACTGTGCATTTTTTCCTACTACATTTTTACTAGTAAGGACATACCTTTTTACACATTTATTTGTATTCATACTTCTCCTTTTTTGAATTTTTCGTTCATAGCTTTTGCCCATTTTTTATTGGGATGCTACTATGTGTGTATTTTTTTTAATTGTCACTGATCTGCAAACTTTTCTTTACACATCAAATGCATTGGCCCTACCTCTGCATATATTTGCAAAATTTTACCTCAGATTGTCATTTGTCATTAAATTGTGTTTATATTTCATTTAGATAGACAAATGTTTCAACTGTATTTATATTTAAGTTGCAAATAGTCAAATTACAATATTTCCTTTGTAATTGTTATCTCAATTTATATATTATACATTCAATATATTCTGTGGTTCTACTCTGGCCATGTGTCTTCTCTTAATGTTTCCTTGTCAATATTAAGAACCCTTAGTTTGAAATATTTCTGATGTCTGCATTCCCTTTAAATAGTGACAGTAAACTAGAGAACTTATCAATTTCTACCAACAGTGCATGTTCAAAGTCTGTATAATATAGCTGCATTATACTGATTCCCTACTTTATGACTAACTGAATCTACATGCACAAAAACATTTTGCACAACAGCTGGAGAATTAAAGTATTAAACTCCCACTGCTGATTGCTAATTATTTTATTTCTTTCTTCATGACAGATCTCAAGTTGTCAGAATACAGTGGCAATGTACATTACAAATAGAAATCACGTTACTGTGAATTCAATTTGCACACATCTTTATTGGACAAAGACAATAATCATAACTTACCAAAGAAAACACTGTAGCCTGAATCATTCCTACTTAATCCTTCTTAATGCAAATAATGTAAAAATGGTCCTGAAGTTTCAAGAGAATGCTCTCCCCATGTGAGAGTTAGCACAAGCAGGTTAGCTTGCTTCCATGTGGATTCTTCACTGAAAATAAACCATTCTGCTTAGCTAAATCCAATGGTTCCCCTTTCAGATTGTTTAATTCTCAGCTGTATTACCATGTCTACTTTTCAAGATTTTATTACTTTGTCTTTTCCTCAGATTTCCTTTTTATTTATGGGGTACAATCAGAAAAGCACCGGATTTAGAATCAAAAATCAAGTATTAGAATTGATTTTGGTTTAGTTACATAATTCTTCTGAGCATTAGTATCACTACAAAGCTATTATGATAATTACAAGATCACATATGTAAAAACACCAATCCTAGCACTAATCACTAAATGGTGTTGGATCCAAATCTGCATTTGCCCACTGACTTTTGGAAGGCACCATGGATCAGTCCTAACCTCTCTGTTTGTATTCCTCTACATTCATCTACTTCCTTGTAATACCTCTTGAAAGTCTAACTGGCACACATCAGATCCATTCCTTGATTGCCCCCAGAAGAGTGGCCCACCTTGACTAGGGGCACAATTTATTACAAAATCAACCTGTATTTGTTGATATTTTGCTTTTAAAATGTTTCCAATTGTGTATGTTTGATTGCACCAAGCAGATGATCAACTTTTTGAGGTCAGAAGCCATATGTTCAGCTTTTTCAGGAGCTGGTGTGAGCATGATACAATGAGTGAGGCACTCCATAGAATCTACATATCCCTTTTAAAACAAATGCTGCAGCACTTTGCCTACTTGCAGATTTGATTTAACTAATATGACAGCCTCATCAATCAAAGACAACACAATTATTCTGCTTTTTCGCTAGCTTAATTGATATAAAGTATACTTTTCATGCTATGACTATGCAAAGGAAAGGCTATGTAGACAATAAAGAAGAAGGATAGGAGTAGGAAGTGAAATAGCCTAATGAGGAATGAGAAAGGAATCAAAAAATCTGCAGAAGGAAAATGATGTGTAGGGAAGTTTTACTCTTACACTTTTAATAAATAAGTGACAACACTCCATTCTCATTTACTAGTCTATCAGCATTTTTCTCCATGGAAATTCATATTTGACCTCTTTGCACCATATAGGCAAGCTTTCACCCTGTTGCTTCATTGTCTGTTGCTTTAGGGGAGTGAGTAACAATAAGAAAAAAGGGACTGAATGAGAATGAGGTGTAAGGAATATGCAATCTGGGGGAAAGGATTCCAGGTAAAGACAGAAGACTGGAAAGTATAAGGGAGTATGAGGTAACTGGGGCATTTGAAAAAGTTAAGGGTAGAAGGATTTTTACTGATCTCTTACACGGCATAAAATTAATTGTTGATCTGAAATTAAGATGGCAGAGTAAGAGGATGTGGAGCTCACCTTCCCCCATGAACACATCCAAAATACATCTACATGTGGAACAATTCTCACTGAAAACTAACTGGAAACTGGCAGAAGGACTGCTGTACAAACGAGGCTATAGGAATGACACATGTAATTTGGTAGGAAGGGAAGAAGAGCAACAGGGTTGAGACCTGTGCCCCAAGAGAGGAGTCAGAGGAAAAGGGAGAATTCATGGGCAAAGATCCACCCTGGGAAGTGAGCAGTGAAAGCCACAGATTGGGCACCCCAGTCCTGGAATTCTATGCGTAGGAGACAAGCTCCCTTGACTGGCTGGAGAACCACTGGAACAGATAGAAAGGCTGGACTCCACCCATGAGGAATGCACAGGTGCGAAGAGAGGTCTGCCCTAGTGGCTGCCCAGTTTTCTGTGACCACCTCACTGGAATATTACTGAGCCATAAAAAGAATAAAATTCTGCCAAATACAGCAACATGAATGGACCTAGAGAACATTATGCTCAGTGAAATAAGTCAGACAGAGGAAGACAAATATTGTATGATATCATTTATATGTGGAATGTAAAAAACAAAAAGCATGGGGCTTCCCTGGTGGCGCAGTGGTTGAGAGTCCGCCTGCCGATGCAGGGGACATGGGTTCGTGCCCCGGTCCAGGAAGATCCCACATGCCGCGGAGCAGCTGGGCCCGTGAGCCATGGCCACTGAGCCTGCATGTCCGGAGTCTGTGCTCCGCAACGGGAGAGGCCACAACAGTGAGAGGCCCGTGTACCGCAAAAAAAAATAAATATATATATATAGCAAAAGAGAAACAGACTCACAGATACAGAAAACAAACTAGTGGTTACCAAAGGGGAGAGGGAGAGGGAAGGGACAAATTATGGGTATGGGATTAACAAACACAAGCTAGTATGTATAATTAAAATAGAGAAGCAACAAGGATATATGGTATAGCACAGGGAATTATAGTCATTATCTTATAATAATTTATAACAGAGTATAATCTACAAAAATACTGAATCACTATGCTGTACACATGAAACTAATATAATATTTTAATCAACTATACTTCAATTTTAAAAAGAAGTTAATTGTTTTTCAAAGCTGCCCTCAGTGGTTGAAGGGAGCCTACACCCAGGGTTTGATCACACTGTCTTGTACGGGAACAGATAAGACCATAGGAGAACTTTCAGGAGACAGATGAGGAGGCTGAGAAATTTCTTCTCCAACATACTATTGCTATCTTCTCAACCTGCTGATTTCTCTCCTACCCTTTTCCCTTTCAATTCTCTCCTTAACTCTGCAGTTTTTTCTACCACCCTGTTGACCTGTTTGTGAAAACACTCTTAAAACTGTTGTTAATAAAATTTAACTGAGTACATTTTAAAGATCTTCTTGGATTTATTCAGTGATTCATGAATTGAGCATCATCCAATCTAGCAAATAGAAAGGAGCTCCAAGGAGCTGTACAAAATGAAAGACTTTTATAGGCTGATGGGAGTAAAAACAAGTAAGGTGTAGTTGTCAAAAATGTGGGTTGTTTATTGTAAGGTTATGTTCCTTTAGTTGATGGTAGCGGTCTATCAGGCAGATGACCTCACTAGTGCTGATCAGGAGATTCCTGATTCACTGGTTTGAGGTTCCATTTCTGGGAGAGCCAAAACTGTAATTAAATTAAATCTAGGTTTGGTGACATGGGGCTTAGTATAAGGGACTCCATTTCAGACCTGCAAGGTAAATGCACTGTATTCTGCCTCTTGCCCCTGGCCAAGTTTGATCACTTGGGGTGAGCTGTATTGTGCATGAGCTCTCTGAACTTTTATTCAACATCCATCTACTCAAATCTCACATAGTTTGTCCAGGCTAAGTGAGGGTAGAGGTGGGAATCTATCACCATGATTATAAAAGTCAAATCTGACAGATACACCAGAAATACATCTACACATGGAACAACTCATACAGAGCACCTACTGAACACTGGCAGAAGACCTCAGACCTCCCAAAAGGCAAGAACCCCCCCCCCCCACATACCTGGGTAGGGCACAAGAAAAAAGAAAAAACAGAGACAAAAGGATAGGGACGGGACCTGCACCAGTGGGAGAGAGCTGTGAAGGAGGAAGGGTTTCCGCACACTAGGAAGCCCCTTCGCGGGCGGAGACTGCGGGTGGCGGAGCGGGGGAGCTTTGGAGCCACGGAGGAGAGCACAGCAATAGGGGTGCAGAGGGAAAAGCGGAGAGATTCCCGTACAGAGGATCAGTGCCAACTGGCACTCACCAGCCCGAGAGGCTTGTCTGCTCCCCCGCCAGAGCGGGCAGGGCTGGGAGCTGAGGCTCGGGCTTTGGTTGGAGTGCAGGGAGAGGACTGGGGCTGGTGGCATGAACACAGCCTGAAGGGGGTTAGTGCGCCACGGCTGGCTGGGAGGGAGTCCGGGGAAAAGTCTGGACCTGCCGAAGAGGCAGGAGACTTTTTCTTCCCTCTTTGTTTCCTGGTACGCGAGGAGAGGGGATTAAAAACGCTGCTTAAAGGAGCCCCAGAGACGGGCGCGAGCCGCGGCTAAAGCGCGGACCCCAGAGACAGACATGAGTTCCTAACACCGCTGCTGCTGCCACCAAGAAGCCTGTATGCGAGCACAGGTCACTCTCCACACCCCCCTTCCGGGGAGCCTGTGCAGCCCGCCACTGCCACGGTCCCGTGATCCAGGGACAACTCCCCCGGGAGAACGCAAGGTGCGCCTCAGGCTGGTGCAACGTCACGCTGGCCTCTGCCTCCGCAGGCTCGCCCTGCACTCCGTGACCGTCCCTACCCCCGGTCTGAGTGAGCCAGAGCCTCCGAATCAGTGGCTCCTTTAACCCCGTCCTGTCTGAGCAAAGAACAGACGCCCTCTGGCGACCTACACGCACAGGCAGGGCCAAATTCGAAGTTGAGCCCCTGGGAGCTCTGAGAACAAAGAAGAGAAAGGGAAATCTCTACCAGCAGCCTCAGAAGCAGCGGATTAAAGCTCCACAATCAACTTGATGTACCCTGCATCTGTGGAATACCTGAATAGACAACCAATCATCCCAAATTGAGGAGGTGGACTTTGAGAGCAAGATTTATGATTTTTCCCCCTTTTCTTCTTTTTGTGAGTGTGCATGTGTATGCTTCTGTGTGAGATTTTGTCTGCATAGCTTTGCTTCCACCATTTGTTCCAGGGTTCTATCCATCCGTTTTTTTGTTTTTTTTCGTTTTTTTCTCTTATTAATTATATTTTTATTTTAATAACTTTGTCATATTTTATCTTACTTTATTTTATTTTACTTTATCATCTTTCTTTCTTTTATTCCTTCCTTCGCTCCTTCCTTCCTTCCTTCCACCCTCCCTCACTCCCTCCCTACTTTCTTTCTTTCTTTCTTTCTTTCTTTCTTTCTTTCTACTTCTACTAATTCTTTCTTTCTACTTTTTCTCCCTTTTCTTCTGAGTCGTGTGGATGAAAGGCTCTTGGTGCTGCAGCCAGGAGTCAGTGCTGTGCCTCTGAGGTGGGAGAGCCAACTTCAGGACACTGGCCCACAAGAGACCTCCCAGCTGCACATAATATCAAATGGCGAAAATCTCCCAGAGATCTCCATCTCAACACCAGCACCCAGCTTCACTCAACGACCAGCAAGCTACAGTGCTGGACATCCTATGCCAAACAACTAGCAAGACAGGAACACAACCCCACCAATTAACAGAGAGGCTGTCCAAAATCATAATAAGTTGACAGACACCCCAAAACACACCACCAGATGTGGACCTGCCCACCAGAAAGACAAGATCCAGCCTCATCCACCAGAACACAGGCACTAGTCCCCTCCAACAGGAAGCCTACACAACCCACTGAACAAACCTTAGCCACTGGGGCAGACACCAAAAACAACAGGAACTACGAAACTGAAGCCTGCAAAAAAGAGACCCCAAACACAGTAAGGTAAGCAAAATGAGAAGACAGAAAAAGACACAGCAGATGAAGGAACAAGATAAAAACCCACCAGACCGAACAAATGAAGAGGAAATAGGCAGTCTACCTCAAAAAGAATTCAGAATAATGATAGTAAACATGATCCAAAATCTTAGAAATAGAATAGACAAAATGCAAGAAACATTTAACAAGGACCTAGAAGAACTAAAGATGAAACAAACAACGATGAACAACACAACAAAAAAAATGAAAAATACTCTAGATGGGATCAATAACAGAATAACTGAGGCAGAAGAATGGATAAGTGACCTGGAAGATAAAATAGTGGAAATAACTAATGAAGAGCAGAATAAAGAAAAAAGAATGAAAAGAATTGAGGACAGTCTCAGAGACCTCTGGGACAACACTAAACGCACCAACATTCGAATTATAGGGGTTCCAGAAGAAGAAGAGAAACAGAAAGGGACTGAGAAAATATTTGAAGAGATTATAGTCAAAAACTTCCCTGATATGGGAAAGGAAATAATTAATCAATTCCAGGAAGCACAGAGAGTCCCATACAGGATAAATCCAAGGAGAAATACACCAAGACACATATTAATCAAACTGTCAAAACTTAAAAACAAGGAAAACATATTAAAAGCAGCAAGGGAAAAACAACAAATAACAGACAAGGGAATCCCCATAAGGTTAACAGCTGATCTTTCAGCAGAAACTCTGCAAGGCAGAAGGGAGTGGCAGGACATATTGAAAGTGATGAAGGAGAAAAACCTGAAAACAAGATTACTCTACCCAGCTAGGATCTCATGCCGATTTGATGGAAAAATTAAAAACCTTTACAGACAAGCAAAAGCTGAGAGAGTTCAGCACCACCAAACCAGCTCTACAACAACTGCTAAAGGAACTTCTCTAGGCAAGAAACACAAGAGAAGGAAAAGACCTACAAAAACGAACCCAAAACAATTAAGAAAATGGGACTAGGCACATACATATCGATAATTACCTTAAATGTAAATGGATTAAATGCTCCCATCAAAAGACACAGAATGGCTGAATGGATACAAAAACAATACCCATATATTTGCTGTCTACAAGAGACCCACTTCAGACCTAGAGACACATACAGACTGAAAGTAAGGGGTTGGAAAAAGATATTTCATGCAAATGGAAACCAAAAGAAAGCTGGAGTAGCAATTCTCATAAAGTCAGACAAAATAGACTCTAAAATAAAGACTATTAGAAGAGACAAAGAAGGACACTACATAATGATAAAGGGATCGATCCAAGAAGAAGATATAACAACTGTAAATATTTATGAACCCAACATAGGAGCACCTCAATACATAAGGCAAATACTAACAACCATAAAAGGGGAAATCAACAGTAACACATTCATAGTAGGGGATTTTAACACCCCACTTTCACCAATGGACAGATAACACAAAATGAAAATAAATAAGGAAACCCAATCTTTAAATGATAAATTAAACAAGCTGGACTTAATTGATATTTATAGGACATTCCATCCAAAAACAACAGAATACACATTTTTCTCTAGTGCTCATGGAACATTCTCCAGGATAGATCATATCTTGGGTCATAAATCAAGCCTTGGTAAATTTAAGAAAATTGAAATTGTATCAAGTATCTTTTCCAACCACAACGCTATGAGACTAGATAGCAATTACAGGAAAAGATCTGTAAAAAATACAAACACAGGGAGGCTAAAAAATACACTACTTAATAATCAAGTGATCACTGAAGAAATCAAAGAGGAAATAAAAAATACCTAGAAACAAATGACAATGGAGACACGACAACCCAAAATCTATGGGATGCAGCAAAAGCAGTTCTAAGAGGGAAGTTTATAGCAATACAATCCTACCTTAAGAAACAGGACATATCTCGAATAAACAACCTAACCTTGCACCTCAAGCAATTAGAGAAAGAAGAACAAAAAAACCCCAAAGCTAGCAGAAGGAAAGAAGTCATAAAAATCAGACCAGAAATAAATGAAAAAGAAATGAAGGAAATGATAGCAAAGATCAATAAAACTAAAAGCTGGTTCTTTGAGAAGGTCAACAAAATTGATAAACCATTAGCCAGACTCATCAAGAAAAAAAGAGAGAAGACTCAAGTCAATAGAATTAGAAATGAAAAAGGAGAAGTAACAACTGACACTGCAGAAATACAAAAGATCATGAGAGATTACTACAAGCAACTCTATGCCAATAAAATGGACAACCTGGAAGAAATTGACAAATTCTTAGAAAGGCACAACCTGCCAAGACTGAATCAGGAAGAAATAGAAAATATGAACAGACCTATCACAAGCACTGAAATTGAAACTGTGATTAAAAATCTTCCAACAAACAAAAGCTCAGGATCAGATGGCTTCACAGGTGAATTCTATCAAACATTTAGAGAAGAGCTAACACGTATGCTTCTCAAACTCTACCAAAATATAGTAGAGGGAGGAACACTCCCAAACTCATTCTACGAGGCCACCATCACCCTGATACCAAAACCAGAAAAGGATGTCACAAAGAAAGAAAACTACAGGCCAATATCACTGATGAACATAGATGCAAAAATCCTCAACAAAATACTAGCAAACAGAATCCAACAGCACATTAAAAGGATCATACACCATGATCAAGTGGGGTTTATTCCAGGAATGCAAGGATTCTTCAGTATATGTAAATCAATGAACGTGATACACCATATTAAAAAATTGAAGGAGAAAAACCATGTGATCATCTCAATAGATGCAGAGAAAGCTTTTGACAAAATTCAACACCCATTTATGATAAAAACCCTGCAGAAAGTAGGCATAGAGGGAACTTTCCTCAACATAATAAAGGTCATATATGACAAGCCCACAGCCAACATCATCCTCAATGGTGAAAAACTGAAAGCATTTCCACTAAGATCAGGAACAAGACAAGGTTGCCCATGCTTACCACTCTTATTCAACATAGTTTTGGAAGTTTTAGCCACAGCAATCAGAGAAGAAAAGGAAATAAAAGGAATCCAAATTGGAAAAGGAGAAGTAAAGCTGTCACTATTTGCAGATGACATCATACTATACATAGAGAATCCTAAGGATGCTACCAGAAAACTACTAGAGCTAATCAATGAATTTGGTAAAGTAGCAGGATACAAAATTAATGCACAGAAATCTTTTGCATTCCTATACACTAATGATGAAAAATCTGAAAGTGAAATCAAGAAAACACTCCCATTTACCATTGCAACAAAAAGAATAAAATATCTAGGAATAACCCTAACTAAGGAGACAAAAGACCTGTATGCAGAAAATTATAAGACACTGATGAAAGAAATTAAAGATGATACAAATAGATGGAGAGATATACTATGTTCTCGGATTGGAAGAATCAACATTGTGAAAATGACTCTACTACCCAAAGCAATCTATAGATTCAATGCAATCCCTATCAAACTACCACTGGAATTTTTCACGGAACTAGAACAAAAAGTTTCACAATTTGTATGGAAACACAAAAGACCCCGAAGAGCCAAAACAATCTTGAGAACGAAAAATGGAGCTGGAGGAATCAGGCTCCCTGACTTCAGACTATACTACAAAGATACAGTAATCAAGACAGTATGGTACTGGCACAAAAACAGAAAGATAGATCAATGGAACAGGATAGAAATCCCAGAGATAAACCCACGCACATATGGTCACCTTACCTTGATAAAGGAGGCAGGAATGTACAGTGGAGAAAGGATGGCCTCTTCAGTAAGTGCTGCTGGGAAAACTGGACAGCTACATGTAAAAGTATGAGATTAGATCACTCCCTAACACCATACACAAAAATAAGCTCAAAATGAATTAAAGACCTAAGGCCAGAAACTCTCAAACTCTTAGAGGAAAACATAGGCAGGACACTCTATGACATAAATCACAGCAAGGTCCTTTTTGACCCACCTCCTAGAGAAATGGAAATAAAAACAAAAATAAACAAATGGGACCTAATGAAACTTCAAAGCTTTTGCACAACAAAGGAAACCATAAACAAGACCAAAAGACAACCCTCAGAATGGGAGAAAATATTTGCAAATGAAGCAACTGACAAAGGATTAATCTCCAAAATTTATAAGCAGCTCATGCAGCTCAATAACAAAGAAACAAACCCAATCCAAAAATGGGCAGAAGACCTCAATAGACATTTGTCAAAAGAAGATATACAGACTGCCAACAAACACATGAAAGAATGCTCAACATCATTAATCATTAGAGAAGTGCAAATCAAAACTACAGTGAGATATCATCTCACACAGGTCAGAATGGCCATCATCAAAAATCTAGAAACAATAAATCCTGGAGAGGGTGTAGAGAAAAGGGAACACTCTCGTACTGCTGGTGGGAATGTGAATTGGTACAGCCACTATGGAGAACAGTACGGAGGTTCCTTAAAAAACTACAAATAGAACTACCATATGAGCCAGCAATCCCACTACTGGGCATGTACCCTGAGAAAACCATAATTCAAAAAGAGTCATGTACCAAAATGTTCATTGCAGCTCTATTTACAATAGCCCGGAGATGGAAACAACCTAAGTGCCCATCATCAGATGAATGGATAAAGAAGATGTGGCACATATAAACAATGGAATATTACTCAGCCATAAAAAGAAATTAAATTCAGCTATTTGTAATGAGGTGGATAGACCTAGAGTCTGTCATAGAGAGTTAAGTAAGTCAGAGAGAGAGAGAGAAATACCATATGCTAACGGAATTTAAGAAAAAAAATGTCATGAAGAACCTAGGGGTAAAACAGGAATAAAGACACAGACTTACTAGAGAATGGACTTGAGGATATGGGGAGGGGGAAGGGTAAGCTGTGACAAAGCGAGGGAGAGGCATGGACATATATGCAGTATCAAACGTAATGTAGATAGCTAGTGGGAAGCAGCCACATAGCACAGGGTGGTCAGCTCGGTGCTTTGTGACCGCCTGGAGGGGTGGGATAGTGAGGGTGGGAGGGAGGGAGACGTAAGCAGGAAGAGATATGGGAACATATGTATATATATATATAACTGATTCATTTTGTTGTGAAGCAGAAACTAACACACCATTGTATAACAATTATACTCCAATAAAAAACAGTCAAATCTAATCAGAGAAAAGAGATTGGCTTATCCTGAAACATTCGACATGCACTGTATAAAGTACATATAAAATGGTCAAAGAAAGAAATATAGAAGAGAAGCATACTATAAAGAACTTATGTAAATATTCATCTCCCCAAAACAGATTTCCTTAGTCTACTGAATATAGGACTATTTCAAGGAATATTGTTCTCAAAGCTAGTACCACAGTTCTGAATTATAGTTAGATTTTTTCCTTTGCCTCCCAAGAAGCAACTTCATTAGCTGAAAGCAAAAAGTATAGCATCTAACTCTAACTTGAAAAGATACATGCACCCCAGTGTTCATTGCAGCACTGTTTACAATAGCCAAGACATGGACAACCTAAGTGTCCATCAACAAATGAATGGATAAAGAAGATATGGTATATATATACAATGGAATATTACTCAATCATAAAAAAGAAATGAAATAATGCCACTTGCAGCAACATGTATGGACCTAGAGATTATCATACTAAGTGAAGTAAGTCAGATTAACAGATACACACTGCTATATGTAAAACAGATAAACAAGGACCTACTTATAGCACAGGAAATTATATTCAATATATTATAATAACCTATAATGAAAAAGAATCTGAAAAAGTGTTCTGTATAACTTTGCTGTACACCTGAAACTAACACAACATTGTAAATCAACTATACTTCCATAAAAAAATTGCATCTAAGGCATAACTCAATGTATACATCAAAGAAACAGTAATTGACTTCAGGAAGTACTCTGTTCCTTACTCAGAAATGTGAGGCCATACCAATCAGTCAGATTTCACAGATGAGCTATAAGTGATCCAATAAATGGAAATAATACTATAAGATAAGAACATTTAATCTTATCTGACCTGGACAGAGAGTAATTATTATTATGATATAGTTTATTAAAATACTGCAAAGGGAGCAAAGTGAAAGGAAATCCATTCCATCATGCTTAATTTATGTAAAACATCAACTCAAATGAGCCTAAATAATTGAGGCTACTTAACAATTGCAAAGACTTCTAAGAGTAGAGAACACAAGGAAACTCTGAATGGAAAAATAGAAACCTGGGTAAAAATGCTAGCAAGTAAAAGAGTTAATGACAGTTGACAGTTGTTGAGTGCTTACCCTGTTTCAGGCACCTTTTGAAGCACTGTACATATAACATCTGCTATCATCACCAAAACAATCTTATGTGGTAGATAATCCTGTAGCTTTATTTTGTTGGGGAAACTAAAGCACAGAAAGAGACTAAGGAACTTGTTCAAGGTCGTGCAGTAAGTGATAAAGTCAAACACTGACAGCCTGGCTCCAGAGGCCAAGTAGTTAACTGCCGAAATGTTAAGAAATAAGAGAGCTTAGTAGAAAGGAGACCAGTTAGGAGGCCAGAGTTAAAGTGGAAGGTAATGAGTGCTTGAAATGATGATAGATGCAGTATGAATTTAAAAGATTTATAGCAGATTTTGCAGAAGAGTCAGTAGAAGTTGATAACTGACTATATATGAAGGATGAGAAAGTTGATTGAGTTGACTGAGGTTTCAAGCCTGAGTAATTTGGTGGTAGATATTTACTACCTAGGAAGAAGGAACTGTGGGTGGTTTATGAGAAAAGAGGAGTTCAGATTTAGATGTATAAAATTGAGATACCCTGAGGATATATGGTGTATAAATAAATGCCCAGAAGGCAAATGAAAATATAGGCCTGAATCCTTCAAAAATGGCTATGGATACAATTTGGGGAATATATATTTATATAGAAAATTGGTCTGGGGATTAATCTTTGAAAGGAACTTTAAGGAGTAGATAGAAGAATATGTTTAAGGGAAGGAAATTTTATCCATGTTTATCAGAAAGGTATAAGGAGAATCAGGAGAGCTCACTGTTCTAGAAACCAAGGAAAAGAAAATTTTCCAGCAGGAAAAGATATTCAAAAGTGTATAATGCTGCAAAGGAATTGAGCAAGATGAGAACTGAGAAGATGTCATTGAATTGTCAGAACAGTTTTAAAGAGTAGTTTCATTATAGTGGTGAGGGCAGAAGACATATTACAAGTCATTGAGAATAAAGAAATATTAGTGGAGATAAGATATGATTACACCTCTTTCAAGACATTTATTGAGGAAGAAAATATAAATGATAAAGCACAGTTTTAGGAAGAAAACTGGGTCAAATAAGGACTCCTTTAAGTCACTGACCCTTTAGGCACAGGTATAGACAGAGATAAAGGAATTAGAGGAGAGATGTATTCAAAATAAAAGATGGAAGAAATCATTTATTTACTTTCCTAAGAAGAGATGAAACTAGGACTAAGATCACAAGAATATAAAGGCAGATGATGACATTAAGATCAATGTTTTCCAAATGCCAGTTCATGAACGGATTCTACAAAGCATCAGAAACATCCCAGGAATTTTTCAAAAGATGGATTCTTGTGCTTATGCTCCCCACAGATTCTAATTCAGTAGGCCTTCATTGTGCCCAAAAACCTGTATATTTAAATAGCTGCTCAAACAACATTTGAATAGCTGTAGAGCAGTGGTCCTCACTTCTATCAGACCACTGCCACCTCGTCTTAACAAATACTTTGCAATACTCTCTTTCTGAAAATCATAAATAATAGATCTCATCTACATATGAAATATCAATGTAATAGTTTAAAACATAAAAGAGAAATACCAAGAAAGCGTTTCACAATATGGTAATACATAAATATAATGCATTACATATTTCAATATGTAAATGTTTGGGCATGAATATACTGGAACACATAAAGGAGTAGTCAGATGCTTGTACCTACTTAAAATGAAAAAAGTTTTGATTTAAGATAAATAAGACAACACTGAACTGAATATTTTCACAACTTTTAATTTATATTTGATATTGCAAAATAAGGGCTATAATTTGCAGGAACATGGATGGACTTGGAGGGCACTATGTTAAGTGAAATAAGCCAGACAGAGATAGACAAATACTGTATATCACTTCTATGCGGAGTCTAAAAAAAAATTCAACAAACTAGTGAATACAACATAAAAGAAGTAGACTCAGAGATATAGAGAACAAACTAATGATTACCAGTGGGAAGACAGAGGGGAGAAGCAATATAGGGGTGGGAGAGTAGAATTTACAAGCTATTGGGTGTAAGATAGGCTACAAGGACATATTGTACAATATGTGGAATATAGCCAATATTTTATAATAACTGTAAGTGCAGTGTAACTTTTAAAATTTTTATAAAAATTTAAAATAAAAAAACAGGGCTATAAAAATATATCCATAGAATTACCATGAATGTGACAAAATTGCTATAAATATGTAAACTACAAATGCAGATTAATACTGGGGTATTCTATTAACAACTCAAATACCACAAGTGGGCATTGGCACAGATGACATGATTTTTGGAAATAGTAAACCACTCTATATGAAATACTAAGCAAAATAAAGTAATATCTTCCCTTGATTTACACAGTAGTTGCATTTTTGGAAAAGTCAGCTGATATTAAAACTTTACAAGGGGGGAACTTTCAAGATGGTGGAGGAGTAAGATGTGATCACCTTCCTCCCAACAAATACATCAAAAAAATATATCTACATGCGGAAGATCTCCTACAGAACACCTTCTGAACACTAGCAGAAGACCTCAAACTTCCCAAAAGGCAAGAAAATCCCTACATACCTGGGTAGGGCAAAAGAAAAAAGAAAAAAACAGAGACAAAAGAATAGGGGCAGGACATGCACTTCTGGGAGGGAGTTGTGAAGGAGGAAATGTTTCCAAACACTAGGAAGCCCCTTCGCGGGCGGAGGCAGCGGGTGGCGGAGGGGGGAAGCTTCGGAGCCGCAGAGGAGAGCCCAGCAACAGGGGTGCGGAGGGCAAAGCGGAGAGACTCCCACACAGAGGATCGGTGCTGACCAGCACTTACCAGCCCGAGAGGCTTGTCTGCTCACCCACTGGGGCGGGTGGGGCTGGGAGCTGAGGCTCGGGCTTATCGGATCACAGGGAGAGGACAGGGGTTGGCGGCGTGAACACAGCCTGCTGGGGGTTTGTGCACCACAGCTAGCTGGAAGGGAGTCTGGAAAAAAGTCTGGACCTGCTGAAAAGGCAAGAGACCATTGATTCAGGGTGCACGAGGAGAGGGGATTCCTTCCCCATCTGCCCACAGAAGGCAGAGCACCACCTAATCGAACTCCAGAGATGGGCATGAGCCACGGCTATCAGCTTGGACCACAGAGATAGGCATGAAACACCAACGCTGCTGCTGCAGACAACAAGAATGCTATGTGCAAGCACAGGTCACTATCCACACCTGCCCTCCCGGGAGCCTGTGCAGCCCACGACTGCCAGGGTCCCATGATCCAGGGACAATTTCCCCAGGAGAACACACGGTGTGCCTCAGGCTGTGGTAAGTCATGACGGCCTCTGCCACTGCAGGATGCCCTGTATTCCAATTATGACTACCGTACCCATCCCTCCCCCCAGGCTGAGTGAGCAAGAGCATCCTAATCAGCCACTGTTTTAACCCCATCCTGTCTGGGCAGGAATCAGATGTCTGAGGGCATCTACACCCAGAAGTCAGGCCAAAACCAAAGCTGAACCCCAGGAGCTGTGCAAACAAAGGGGAGAAAGGGAAATTTCTCTGTGCAGCCTCATGAGCAGTTGATTAAATCCCCACAATCAATTTGTTTTACCCTGCATCTGTGGATAGACAACAAATCACCTCAAAATTGAGGTGGTGGATTTGGGGAGCAACTGTAGACTTAGGGTTTGCTGCCTCAGACTGAATTTTTTCTGATTTTTATGTTTATCTAAGTTTAATATTTAGCACTTGTTATCATTGGTGAATTTGTTTATTGGTTTGGCTGCCCTCTTCTTTTTATGATTATTATTTTTTATTTTAATAATTTTTATTTATTATTTTTAAAATTTATTTTTATTTCTTTTTTCTCCCTTTTCTTCTGAGCTGTGTGGCTGACAGGTTCTTGGTGTTCTGGCCTGGTGTCAGCCCTGAGCCTCTGAGGTGGGAGAGCCAAGTTCAGGACATGGGACCAACAGAGACCTCCCAGCCGTACATAATATCAATCACCAAGAGCTCCAGAGATCTCCATCTCAATGCTAACACCCAGCTCTACCCAACGGCCAGCAAGCTCCAGTGCTGGATGCCCCATGCCAAACAACTAGCAAGACAGGAACACAACCACACCCATTAGCAGAGAGGCTGCCTAAAGTCATACTAAGTTCACAGACACCCCAAAACACACCACCAGATGCAGTCCTGCCCACCAGAAAAAGAAGATCCAGACCCACCCACCAGAACACAGGCACTAGTCCCCTCCACCAGGAAGCCTACACAAGCCACTGAACCAACCTCACCCACTGGGGGTAGACACCAAAAACAATGGGAACTGCAAACATGCAGCCTGAAAAAAAGAGACCCCAAACACAGTAAGTTAAACAAAATGAGAAGGCATGGATATATGCAGCAGATGAAGGAGCAAGGTAAAAACCCACCAGACCAAACAAATGAAGAGGAAATAGGCAGTCTACCTGAAAAAGAATTCAGAGTAATGATAGTAAAGATGATCCAAAATCTTGGAAATAGAATGGAGAAAAAACAAGAAACGTTTTTCAAGAACCAAAAGAACTAAAGAGCAAACAAACAATGATAAACAACACAATAGATGAAATTAAAAATTCTCTAGAAGGAATCAGTAGCAGAATAACTGAGCCAGAAGAATGGATAAGTGATCTGGAAGATAAAATAGTGGAAATAACTACTGCAGAGCAGACTAAAGAAAAAAGAATGAAAAGAGGACAGTCTCAGAGATTTCTGGGACAATATTAAATGGAGCACATTGCAAATTGTAGGGGTGCCGGAAGAAGAGAAAAAGAAAGATCTGAGAAAATATTTGAAGAGATTAGAGTTAAAAACTTCCTTAACATGCGAAAGGAAATAGTCAATCAAGTCCAGGAAATGCAGAAAATCCCATGCAGGATAAATCCAAGGAGAAATACGCCAAGACACATATTAATCAAACGATCAAAAATTAAATACAAAGAAAAGATATTAAAAGCAGCAAGGGAAAAGCAACAAATAACATACAAGGGAATCCCCATAAGGTTAAGAGCTGGTCTTTCAGCAGAAACTCTGCAAGCCAGAAGGGAGTGGCAGGATATATTTAAAGTGATGAAAGGGAAGAACAAAGATAACTCTAATATGCAAGGATCTCATTCAGATTTGACAGAGAAATTAAAACATTTACAGACAAGCAAAAGTTAAGAGAATTCAGCACCACCAAACCAGCTTTAGAACAAATGCAAAAGGTACTTCTCTAGGCAGGAAACACAAGAGAAGGAAAAGACCTACAAAAACAAACCCCAAACAATTAAGAAAATGGTAATAGGAACATACATATCGATAATTACATTAAATGTAAATGGATTAAATGCTCCAACCAAAAGACATTGACTGGCTGAATGGATACAAAAACAAAACCCATATATATGCTGTCTACAAGAGACCCACTTTGGACCTAGGGACACATACTGACTGAAAGGGAGGGGATGGAAAAAAATATTCCATGCAAATGGAAATCAAAAGAAAGCTGGAGTAGCAATTCTCATGTAAGACAAAATAGACTTTAAAATAAAGACTATTAAAAGAGACAAAGAAGGACACTACATAATGATCAAGGGATCAATCCAAGAAGAAGATATAACAATTGTAAATATTTATGCACCCAACATAGGAGCACCTCAATACATAAGGCAAATACTAACAGCCATAAAAGGGGAAATTGACAGTAACACAATCATAGTAGGGGACTTTAACACCCTACTTTCACCAATGGACAGATCATCCAAAATGAAAATAAATAAGGAAACACAAGCTTTAAATGATACATTAAACAAGATGGACTTAATTGATATTTATAGGACATTCCATCCAAAAACAACAGAATACACTTTCTTCTCAAGTGCTCATGGAACATTCTCCAGGATAGATCATATCTTGGATCACAAATCAAGCCTTGGTAAATTTAAGAAAACTGAAATCGTATCAAGTATCTTTCCCTACCACAACGTTATGAGACTAGATATCCATTACAGGAAAAATAAATCTGTAAAAACTACAAACACATGGAGGCTAAACATTACACTACTAAACAACCAAGAGATCACTGAAGAAATCAAAGAGGAAATCAAAAAATACCTGGAAACAAATGACAATGAAAACACAACAACCCAAAACTTATGGAATGCAGCATAACACTTCTAAGAGGGAAGTTTATAGCAATACAATCCTACCTCAAGAAACAAGAAACATCTCAAATAAACAACCAAAACTTACACATAAAGCAATTAGAGAAAGAAGAACAAAAAAATCCCAAAGTGGGTAGAAGGAAAGAAACCATAAACATCAGATCACAGGGAGGTCAGCTCAGTGCTTTCTTTCTACCTAGAGGGGTGTGGTGGGGAATGTGGGAGGGAGATGCAAGAGGGAGGAGATATCGGTATATATGTACACATATAGCTGATTCACTTTGTTATACAGCAGAAACTAACTCACCATTGTAAAGCAATTATACTCCAATAAAGCTGTTGAAAAACATAAATGAAAAAGAAATGAAGCAAACAAGAGCAAAGATCAATAAAACTAAGAGCTGTTTCTTTGAGAAGATAAAATTGAGAAACCGTTAGTGAGACTCATCAAGAAAATAAGAGAGAAGAGTCAAATCAACAGAATTAGAAATGAAAAAGAAGTAACAACTGACACTGTGGAAATACAAAGGATCATGGGATATCACTACAAGGAACTATGTGCCAATAAAGTGGTCAACCTGGAAGAAATGGACAAATTCTTAGAAAAACACAACCTTCTGAGACTGAACCAGGAAGAAATAGAAAATATAAACAAACCAATCACAAGCACTGAAATTGAAACTGTGATTTAAAATCTTCCAACAAACAAAAGCCCAGGACCAGATGGCTTCACAGGTGAATTCTATCAAACATTTAGAGAAGAGCTAACACCTATCCTTCTCAATCTCTTCCAAAATATAGCAGAGGGAGGAACACTCCCAAACTCATTCTACGAGGCCACCATCACCCTGACAGCAAAACCAGACAATGATGTCACAAAAAAAGAAAACTACAGGCCAATAACAATGATGAACATTGATGCAAAAATCCTCAACAAAATACTAGCAAACAGAATCCAGCAGCACATTAAAAGGATCATACACCATGATCAAGTGCAGTTTATCCCAGGAATGCAAGGATTCTTCAATATATGCAAATCAATCAATGTGATATACTATATTAACAAATTGAAGGAGAAAAACCATATGATCATCTCAATAGATGCAGAAACAGCTTTTGATAAAATTCAACACCCATTTATGATAAAAACTCTCCAGAAAGTAAGCATAGAGGGAAACTACCTCAACATAATAAAGGCCATATATGACAAACCCACAGCCAACATCATTCTCAATGGTGAAAAACTGAAACCTTTTCCTCTAAGATCAGAAACGACAAGGTTGCCCACTCTCACCACTATTATTCAACATAGTTTTGGAAGTCTTATTCACAGTAACCAGAGAAGAAAAGAAATAAAAGGAATACGGAGAAGTATTCGGAAAAGAAGAAGTAAAATTGTCACTGTTTGCAGAGGACATGATACTATACATAGAGAATCCTAAAGATGCTACCAGAAAACTACTAGAGCTAATCAATGAATTTGATAAGGTAGCAGGGTACAAAATTAATGCCATAGGTATTTTTATAGATACAGTTTTTCAAATTGCAGTAGATAAAGAAGATGTGGCACATATATACAATGGAATATTATTCAGCCATAAAAAGAAACGAAATTGAGTTATTTGTAGTGAGGTGGATGGACTTAGAGTCTGTCATACAGAGTGAAGTAAGTCAGAAGGAGAAAAACAAATACCATATGCTAATACATATATATGGAATCTAAAAAAAAAAATGGTTCTGATGAACCTATGGACATGACAGGAATAAAGACACAGATGTAAAGAATGGACTTGAGGACACAGGGAATGGGAAGGGTAAGCTGGGACAAAGTGAGAGAGTGGCATTGACATATATACACTACCAAATCTAAAATAGATAGCTTGTGGAAAGCAGCTGCATAGCACAGGGAGATCAGCTCAGTGCTTTGTGACCACCTAGAGGGGTGGGATAGGGAGGGTGGGAGGGAGATGCAAGAGGGAGGGTTTATGGGGATATATGATATATGTATACATATAGCTGATTCACTTTGTTATACAGCAGAAACTAACACAGCATTGTAAAGCAATAATACTCCAATAAAGATGCTAAAAAAGTTTTTAAATAAAATTATACAAAGTAATTTGCATTTATATAAAAAATGGAATTATATTCTAGGCCCAGATAATTTTAGTTTTTGCCTACATGAATTTCTGAGGGAGGCATTTGAAAGCCATATGGGGAGCTACAAAAGACCCTGAATAGCCAAAGCAATCTTGACAAAAAAAGAACAATGCTGGAATTATAACACTTCCCTGACTTCAGACTATACTACAAAGCTACAGTAATCAAAGCAGTATGGTACTGCCACAAAAACAGACACATAGACCAATGGAACAGAATAAAGAGCCCAGAAATAACCCCACACACATATGGTCAATTAATCTAGGACAAAGGGGGCAAGAATATACAGTGAGGGAAAGACAGTCTCCAGCTTCTCTGGTGGCGCAGTGATTGAGAGTCCGCCTGCCGATGCAGGGGACATGGGTTCGTGCCCCGGTCCGGGAAGATCCCACATGCCATGGAGTGGCTGGGCCCGTGAGCCATGGCCGCTGAGCCTGCACATCCGGAGCCTGTGCTCCACAACGGGAGAGGTCACAGCAGTGAGAGGCCCGCGTACCGCAAAAAAAAAAAAAAAAAGACAGTCTCTTCAATAAGTGGTGTTGGAAAATCTGGACAGTTACACATAAAAGAATGAAATTAGAACATTTTCTCAGACCATATACAAAAATATACTCAAAATGGATTAAAGACTTAATGTTAGACCTGAAACCATAAAGCTTCTAGAAGAAAACATAGGCAGAACACTCTGACATAAGTTGTAGCAATATTTTTTAGATCTGTCTCCTAAGGCAAAGGAAACAAAAGCAATAATAAACAAAAGAGACCTAATTAAACTTAAAAGTTTTTACACAGCAAAGAAAACCATCAACAAAACGAAAATACAACGTACTGAGTGGGAGAAAATATTTCAAGATGATATAATCAATAAGGGGTTAATATCCAAAATATATAAACAGCTCATACAACTCAACATTAAAAAAAGTGAACTCAATTAAAAAATGGGCAGAAGACCTGTTTCCAAAGAAGATACACAGATGAACAACAGGCACATGAAAAGATACCAACATCACTAATCATCAGAGTAATGCAAAGCAAAACCACAATATCACCTCACACCTGTCAGAATGGCTATCATCAAAAATAACACAAATAGCAAATGCTGATGAGGATGTGGAGAAAAGGGAACCCTTGTACACCATTGGTGAAAGTGTAAATTGGTGCAGCTACTGTGGAAAACATTATGGGAGTTTCTCAAAAAACTAAAAATAGAACTATCATATGGTAATATGACCTAGCAATTCTACTCCTGGATATATATCTGAAGAACATGAAAACACTAATTCAAAAAGAAGAATTATTACTCAGCCATAAAAAAATGAAATTTTGCCATTTGCAACATCATGGATGGACCTAGAGGGTACTATGCTTAGTGAGATAGAGAAACAACATATGTTATCACTTATATGTGGAATGTATAAAACAAATGAATGAATATAACAAAACAGAAACAGACTGACAGATGTAGAGAACAAACTAGTGATTACCAGTGTGGAGAAGGAAGGAGGAGGGGCAAGATAGGGGTAGGGGATTAAAAGGTACAAACTACTATGTATAAAATCAATAAGTTACAAGGATATATTGTACAGAATAGGGAATAAAGCCAATGTTTTATAATGACTTTAAGTAGAGTATAATCTATAAAAATATTAAATCACTATGTTGTACACCTGAAACTATCATAATATTGTAAATCAACTCTAATTTTTTTTAATGTGAAAATTAAAAAAAAATAAAGCCATATGGAATACAGGGAAAATCTTCACCCCATAGGCTTGTCCCATGTATTGCAGGGCATCTAGTATCCCTGGCCCCCACCCATTAAATGCCAGTACTACCTCCATGCATTGTGACAACCAAAAGAAAATGCCACCCCCTCCATTTCTAAAACACCCCCTAGGAATGGTACTGCCCACTTGGATAAGCACTGCTCCAAAAGAAGATAATAAGGGCTACGAGGTTAAGTTCCTTCGGGTACATAAGAAATCATAGAAATGTGGGAAATGTATGGATGCTAAGCAATAGGTTTTGTGGAGCTTGTGATGAACTAGAGAATACAGAGCTCACCTTGAGGTTTTACAGTAAAAGCATTTTAACCTTAAGGTATTTACATTAAAAAAATGTTTCCACATTGTATCAGCAAATGTACTTACTTTTCTAATGAACAAATGAATGAATTTAACTTGTAATACAAGGATAGCCTTTATGTAGGCTTGTGTCATACTTGTATTTTTACAAAAAGCAATCCCTAAACATAAGAATTTTATCCTTGAAGGAAAATTTCCAAGCATCAGCCAGAAATGGGCTTTTCAAAATGAGAGTTTGATATTTAGGAAATTGTGACCAGCAATGCTATAATCAAGCTAATTAAAATAGACTAGAATAGAACAGATCAGACTACATAAGGGTATTATTCTGTCAAGTGTTTATTTCAGATGTGCATGTGTGTGTGTGTGTGTGTGTGTGTGTTGCACATGATATAAACTGTATTTTACCAGGGGCCTTAGTAAAAACAAGCTTCAGAATCACTGGAGTAGATGATTAGGTAAGGATTTGGAGTACAGGAGGTTCTTCCCCAATAATACTGTAGCCACCCAATATAGTAGTCTTCTTTTGTATATTTGTTAAGAGCAGACTTTGGAGTCAAAGAGAACAGGTTTTGAGTTCCAGCTGTACCATTCAGGCATGTGATTGGCAAGTTGCTTAAACTCTCTTAGCCACAATTACCTTATCAATAAATTGAAGATGATAATGTATTATAAGATTTGTAATAATAATTAAATGGGATAATGTATAGAAATGCTTAGTATATTGTTTGACACATAGTAAGAAATAAATGTCAGGTGCTATTATTACTTTAATAATCGCCAACATATAAGGTTTGCCTGGTAGACGAGGAAAATATGAGATATAAATGTCATGTGTTCAAATATGTGTCAAATGCTTTCTTCCTTCTCCAGAGAAAGTCTTTGAAATGTGTGAAGCCATCATTTTTATTAATCATTTATTGCTATGTAACAAATTACTCTAAAATTTACAGCTTAAAACAACAAACATTTATTATCTCACACAGTTTTTGAGAATCAGGAACCTGGGATCTGTGTAGCTGGGTGGTTCTGATTCAGGGTTTCCTGTAAAGTGGCAGTTAAGCTATGACTAGGAATACAAGCTCTAAATGGGTTAAAGTATCCACTTAACAATCACATTTATGTAACTGTGGGAAGGAAACATCAGTTCCTTGCCATGTGGGCTTCTACACAGGCCTGCTCATGACATGGCTTTCCCCAGAGCACATGATCCAAGATGGAGAGAGACAGACAGAGAGAACACCAAAAATAGAAGCCACAGTTTTGTATAACTTAATCCCTGAAGTGACTTAACATCACATCTGCCATAAGCTGTTGGTCACAGTCTAACCGTTGTGCAGTATGAGAGGAGACTACACAAGTGTGTGAACAGCAGGAAGCAGGGATCATTGTTGGGGGCCATTTTTAAGCTGGCTATCAAGATATTTATTTAATGCTCACCCTCTTCAGGTAAATTTTAATGTAAATATGATATTTTTCCAAGCATACGTAATTATCACCCACTGTCTGAGTTGGCATTAATACAAATTTGAGGAGTCGTCGATTTTGTTAACGATGCATCACAACAGCTTACTTAATAAATCATATTTAGCTATCAGAAAAATTTTGCATAATCTTAGAGTGTTATCTTTCAAAAAATTAAACTTCAGTAAAATATTTTAAATATAGCTCTATGTTTTCCACTACATAATATTTGACTCTTTTTATAGAAAAATTATTTCCTCTAGCTATACTTTATTATAGTCTAAGAATGAATGTTTGATGGAAGGCTTCCCTTTCTGGGAATACAATCAGACAGTTATATAGGGTTAAGTCTTCAAAAGTAAAAATCAATTAGGATTTTTTATTAGCATAAACATTTTCATAGATGATGAAAGTAAAATGTGAAACGTCAATATTCTTAATGCCAAGTTTGTTTTTGTCTTTGCGGTACATGGGCCTCTTACTGTTGTGGCCTCTCCCATTGCAGAGCACAGGCTCCGGACGCACAGGCTCAGTGGCCATGGTTCACAGGCCCAGCCTCTCCACGGCATGTGGGATCTTCCCGGACCGGGGCACGAACCCATGTCCCCTGCATCGGCAGGTGGACTCTCAACCACTGCACCACCAGGGAAGCCCAATGCCAAGTTTTTGATGAACTACCACAATATATTAAAATAATTGCAAAGGACGATTTTAATCAGAATATAAAAATGAAGTACCTTACTCAGATAATGAGAAAACTAAAATCAAGTAAGAAGATCAATACTCTTTCCTTATAAAACAAACAAAAAACCCTCACTTATTTCCAAGATGTCATCTAATTTAAGAAAATGCTGGTACTTATTTTTTAAGTTTGACTTTTATTTTAATGTAAAGTTTAGTTTGTCTTCAGTATTAACCATTGCATATTTCAAATTTGTTCCTGAGTTCATCCACATTTTTAAAGTAATAGGTCAGTTGTGGCCTTTGGTAAAATAATGTAATTGACTCTCCCTTCCCCATCTGATCTCTCTTCTTCCCTTCCTCCATGCTTGTTCTCTTACTTTGTGCTCTAATTTCCACACTTGTCCCATTAAAATATTTTCTGATGCTCATTCACACTGAGACATAAATGACTGAAAAGAATTTAAAAGTGATACACACACATATATTCCCAGGGGATAGTATATTCATTGATATAACACATGTAAACTGCCTATCACAATTCCTGACATAAAGTAGGTGATTAATAATTGCAGATTTTCCTTTTTTGCAGCTTTGCTTTACCTTCCTTGTAAGTCAAGTCTGCCTAATAATATTAACTCATACTGTTAAAGAATGCTAACTCTTGCCAGCCCTCCTGATTAGCATATTTATATATGCATTACCTTATTTAATTATCACAACAACCATACAAACTGGGTCTTATTATCATTATCCTCATTTTACAGATGAGGAAACTGAAACTCAGAGCTTGCTGCAGCTAGTAACTGGTAAAGCCAGAATCAAGATGAGGTCTTTTAGATTCCTGGATCCATTTTCTAATCCTCTACATTTTATCCTGCTATTCACAGTAAACCTGCCCTGCATTTCTCAAGAGCTTTGCTTATTCTTTGGGGTTTATTCCTTCCCTACCTCCTATCAGTGTACACATTCAACACAACACCACTCAACAGCCAGTGTAACTGCAGGTATAAAACAAAGCAATGTATATTGTACACAAAACTTTTTCAACCCTTTTCTTTTCCATTGCAAATCACCCAATAGATCAAGTTCACAAATGGCCACACTCCCATTGACACTGTGATTCAGGACCTGTGACTTCACCTCTTTCTTTCTTACATAAGAAAGTGTTCAGAAATACAAGTATGACAGGGTCGCTAGTTGTCCAATAAGATCAGTTATCCTATTTTTCCAGAGGAAAAGGAAGAAGAACAGCTAGACATTACATTTCCAAAACTGTCTTGCAGTTATCTGGGGCCATATGGCTAATTCTGGTCAATAGGATGTGAATTAATGTAATATATGTAACTTTTGTGTGATCTCAAATAGATTAAACAGCAACATCAACAACCTTAAACTTTTTACTTTCCCTTAAAGTTGAACATGAAATGCCTGAGACTGAGTCTTGATCATGCTTATCAGGATGATTATTTTGGGTAAAGGCAGGCAAACTTTTACTGTAAAGGGTCAAACAGTAAATATTTTAGGTTTTGTGGGCCACATAGGGCCTTTGTTGCAACTACTCCACTCTGCCAATTGTAGCACAAAAGGAACAGTAGATGATACATACACAAATGAGCACAACCTGATGGCTGGCAGGCCAGATTTGACCCACTGACTATAATTTGCTGATCCCTGCTCTAGGGGATGGTAGAGCAACAAGATGAAAGGAACCTCAAAGTCCTTGAATGTCCACCAGTCAGTCTGGACCACTGGTATCTGGATTTGTTCTTATATGAGAATTTTCTTTTTTCTGTAAGCCACTGAATTGGGGCAGTCCCTTTTCTACAGCAGCTTTAAATTTACCCTAATATGGTGAGTGATAAAGAGGGATTGATTACCTAAAGTTTGAATCTGTAATGAAAAAAATTAAGTAAAATTATTCAATGTGCCAGTATTTTATTAGTAATAAACCAACAAACAAATAAATTTATTTAAATAAACCAACCAACAAATAAATACTTGGCACATACTTTCCAAATGGAGTGCAACAAATTAGGGAATCAAAATGCCAAAGGGGAAAGCAGCTGCTAGATGTGATCGGCTTTACCACAGTTTCCAGAAATGCAAATTATCAGAAAATTGGGGATCATTTATATTTACATTCTTAAAAGGAATCAAAGCTTTCAGCTCTACTACTGAATTTCAGTTATCAAACAATGGGAGGGTAAGAGAAGTATTTAGGGTGACAACAGGACTCTCCACCCTCAACACCTAAATCATATGACAAAAGCAGTGGCCTACTTTGCCTGCATGTGTAGCTGTCCCTATTGATGAAAAAAATGCTAATAGGCCACATCAACACAATGCTACATACTATGAGTATCAGTTACACATGGGAGGGGCACTTGAGTCTATCTAAATTATAGCTCTTATATTGTGCCTTCCACCCATGTTTGTTATTTATTCAACCAATAAGTTGCATTATAGGGGTCCCAGAAGCAGAAGAGAAAGTGATATAAAATTTATATGAAGAAATAATGGTTGAAAACTTTCCTAACCTGTGGAAGCAAACAAATATCCAGGTCAAAGAAGCATAGAGTCCCAAGCAAGATGAACCCAAAGGCATATCATAATTTAAATGGCAAAAGTTAAAAATAAAAAGAGAATTTTAAAGGCAGCAAGAGAAAAACAAGTCACATACAATGGGACCCCCCATAAGGCTCTGAGTTGATTTTTTTATCAGAAACATTGTAGGTCAGAAGGGATTGCCAAGATGTATTTAAAGTGCTGAAAGGAAAAAATTCATAACCAAGAATACTCTACCTAGCAAGGCTATCATTCAGAATGTAAGTATAAATAGAGTTTTCCAGATAAGCAAAAAATAAGAGTTCATCACCACTGAACAATCCTTACAAAAAATATTAATAGGTCTTCCTTAAGTGAAAAACTAAAGGACATAACTAAAAATAAGAAAATATATGAAAGAAATAAATCTCACTTGTAAAGGCAAATATATAGTAAAGTCTGTATATCAACCACTTATATATGTTAAAAGACAAAAGTCATAAAATCAACATTAACTATAATAAGTAGTTAAGAGATACATATAGTAAAAAGTTGTAAAATATGATACCAAAAACAGAAATGTGAGTGGGGGAGTAAAATGTAGTGCTTTTAAAATGCATTCAAACTTAAGCAGCTATCAGCTTAAACAGGTGCATACATACATACACACACACACACATATATAGTGATATATTTGAAGTTCATGGTAATCACAAACCAAAAACCGGCAATAGACACACACACAAAAAAAAGAGAAAGGAGGGAATTCCCTGGTTGCCCAGTGGTTAGGACTCCATGCCTTCACTGCTGAGGGCACAGATTCAATCCCTGGTCAGGGAACTAAGATTCCACAAGCTGAATGGTGCAGCCAAAAAAAACAGAGAGAGAGAGAGGGAAAGGAACACAGAAACACAAGTATAATGCTAAAGAAATCATCTAACCACAAGGGAAGAGACAAAAAGAATAAACAAACAGAGAAGAACTACAAAAATAACCAGAAGACAATTAACAAAATGGCAATAAATACATACTCATCAATAAACCCTTTAAATGTAAATGGAATAAATGTTCCAATCAAAAGACATAGAGTGGCTAAAAGGATTTAAAAAAATAAGACCCACCTATATGCTGCCTACAAGAGACTCACTTTAGATCTAAAGACTCACACAGACTGAAAATGAAAGGATGGAAAAAGATATTACATGAAAATGGGAACAAAAAGAACACTAGGTTAACAATACTCCTGTCAGACAAAACAGACCTTAAACAAAGACTATAAAACAAAAGACAAAGAAGGGAGTTACATAATTATAAAGGGGTCGATCCAACAAGGATATATGGCCTTCTTAAATATTTGTGCATCTACATAGGAACACCTAAATACATAAAGCAAATATTACCAACATAAAGGGAGAAATTGACAGTAATACAATAATATCAGGGGACTTTAATATCCTACTTACACCAATGGATAAGTCATCAAGACAGAAAATCAGTACAGCAAGTTCCCTACATATGAAAGAGTTCCATTCCAAGAGTGCATTCATAAGTCCAACAAAGTTAGCCTAGGTACCCAGCTAACACAATCGGCTATATAGTACTGTATTGTAATAGGTTTATAATACTTTTCACACAAATAATACATAAAAACGCAGAAATAAAGAAAACATTTTTAATTTATAGTACAGTACCTTGAAAAGTGCAGTAGTACAGTACAACAGCTGGCATACAGGGGCTGTCAACGAGTGAACAGGCAAGAAAAGTTAATGACTGGAGGAGGGAGACGAGGTGGGAGATGGTAGAGCTGAAGGATTGTCAGCAATAGGAGATGGAAGGCAAGCTGCAATTTCACTCATGCCTGACGTTGATGGCACAGGTTCTGGTTCCCTGCTGGATTCAATTCTATCTACTCTCTTGAAAAAATGATCCAGTGATGGCTGGGTAGTAGCTCTCTTCTTCTCATCATAGATGACACGGTAGCACTAGATTGCAATCTGAACAGCTGCTGCAACCTTCATGTACTGTTCTACGTTCAGGTCCTCTGCCTCAAAAACTAACAGTTCAGGTCCTCTGCCTCAAAAACTAACAGTTCCTCCTCAAAGAAAATACTCTTGCCATTTCCTACATTGTGAATCTCTTCAGTTCTTCAGTTATTACTTCTTCTTCCTCTTGTTGCTCCACTCTCTCAATTATTTTCACTTTTGTTTCCATCATTATCGCTTGGTGCTTCTTAGCAGTACCAGCTACATCACTGCTGCTTTTATGCTTGCTTCCAGACATCCTGGGCTTCAAATAAAAATACTATACTACTGTATCTATACAGTACTGTACAGTAAAGTACACAAAGGCACAACAACTTGTAGAGGATGCACACACGTGACTATGTAAGCCAGACACATGAACTAACTTACATGATTGGACATGCGAATGCACATTCACACCTTTGAAAGTTTGTAACTTGAAGGTTCGTATATAGGGGACTTACTGTAAGGAAACATCAGCCTTAAATGACACATTACACCAGATAGGATTAATAGATATACAAAGAACATTTCATCCCAAAACAGCAGAATATACATTCTTTTCATGTGCTCGTAAAACATTCTCCAGGATAGATCACATGGTAGGCCACAAGGTAGTCTTAATAAATTTAAGAAGTTTGAATTGTATCAAGCATTTTTTCTGACAACAATGGTATAAAACTGGAAGTCAATTACAGGAAGAAAACTGGAAAAAACACAGACACATGGAGGCTAAACAACATGCTACTAAACAACCAATGAGTCAATGGAGAAATCAAAGAAATCAAAAAATACCTTGAGACAAATGAAAGTGGGAACACATCAATCAAAAATCTATGAGATGCAGCAAAAGCACATCTAAGAGGGACAGTCATAGTGATAGAAGCCTACCTCAAAAAATAAGAAAAATCTCAAATAAACAATCTAACCCTACACCTAAAGGAACTAGAAAAAGGAGAACAAACAAAGCCCAAAGTTAGCACAAGGAAGGGAATAATAAAGACCAGAGTGGAAATAAATGAAGTAGAGACTTAAAAAGTCATAGGAAAGATCAATAAAACTAAGAGATGGTTCTTTGAAAAAATAACAAAATTGACAAAACTTTAGGCAGACTCACCAAGACAATAAAAAGATAAAGGGCCCAAATGAATAAAATCAGGAATGAAAGAGGAGAAGTTACAACAGATAACACAGAAATACAACCATAAGGGACTACTATGAACAATTATATGCCAACAAATTGGACAACCTAGAAGAAATGCATAAATTCCTAAAGACATTCAGTCTTCCAAGAGTGAATCAGGAAGAAATAGAAAACCTGGACAAACTGATCACCAGTAATGAAATTAAATCTGTAATAAAAAAAAAAAACTCCCAATAAACAAAAGTCTAGGATCAGATGGCTTCACAGGGGAATTCTACCAATCATTCAAAAAAAAGTTAATACCTATCCTCAAACTGTTACAAAATGTGCAAGAGGAAGAAACACATCCAAAATAATTCTATGATGACAGCATTACCCTGATACACAAATGAGGCAAATACACTACAAAAAAAGAAAATTCAGGCTACTAACACTGATGAACATTGATGCAAAAGTCTTCAACAAAATATTAGCAATCTTAATTCAACTCTACATTAAAAAGATCACAAACAATGATACGTGGGATTTGTTCTAGGGATGCAATAATAATTTTATTTTCATTTCCTTAGTTTATTAAAGAAGACAATGAACTATTAGATTGTGTATGAATTGCAGCAAGTGGAATTCCAGTTCAGAACACGAGTTGCACAGACACAAAAACATCTCTATGTAGACTCTTGCTCCTTTTATGTTAATTCAATAAAAGCTCTAAAGCCTTAGCAGAGAAAGTCAATTAACAACCCCATTTAAGTGAAAAATATTTGCCTTCCACTCTTCTGCTATGAATCTTGTCTCTACCTTATAAGCAAATTAATCAACATGATACACCACATCAACAGAATGAAGGATAAAAATCACATGATCATCTCAATAGGTGTAGAAAAAGCATTTGACAAAATCCAATGCCCAGCTATTATAAAAACTCTCAACAAAGTGGGTATAGAGGGAACATATCTCAACAAAATAAAGACCATATATGAGAAGCTCACAGCTAACATCATGCTCAGTGGAGAAAAGCTAAAAACACTTCTCTAAGATCAAAACCAGGGTGCCCACTCTCACCATTTTTATTCAACATAATACTGGAGGTCCTAGACACAGCAACCAGACAAGTAAAGTAAATAAAAAGCATACAAATTGGAAGGGAAGAATAAAATTGGCACTATTTGCAGATGACATAATACTATATGTAGAAAACCCTAAAGACTCCTCCAAAAAACTTAGAACTAATAAATGAATTCACTGACGTTGCAGGATACAAAGTTAATATACAGAAATTTCTTGCATTTCTATACATTATTAATGAGCTGTCAGAAATAAGAATGAAGAAAATCCCATTCACAATTGCATCAAAAATAATAAATACCTAGGAATAATTTTAGCCATGGAGATAAAAGACCTGTACTCTGAAAGCTATAAGAAATTGATTAAAGAAATTGAAAGTGACAGAAATAAATGGAAAGATATACCATGCTCATGAATTAGAATTATTAATATTCTTAAATATACTACCCAACACAATCTACATATTCAGTGAATATTTAGAATCCCTACCAAATAGCCATGGCTTTTTTCACAGAACTAGAACAAGTAATCCTAAAAATTGTAGGAATCACAACTGACCCCAAATAGCCAAAGCAGTCTTGGGAAAGAAGAAAACAGATGGAAGTATCACACTCCCTGACTTCAGACTATACTACAAAGCTATAGTAATCAAAACAGTATGGTATACCACAAAAAAACAGACACAGCAATCAAGGGAACAGAATACAGAGCCCAGAAATAAACCCATACCTACATGGTCAATTACTCTATGACAAAGGACGTGAGAATATACAATAAGGAAAAACAGTCTCTTAATAAATGGTGTTGGGAAAACTGGACAGCTATGTGTAAAAAAATAAAACTAGATCATTTTCTAATACCATATACAAAAATAAACTCAAAATGGATTAAAGAGTGAAATATAAGACCTGAAATCACAAAATTCCTAGAAAAGAACATAGGCAGTTACCTCTTTGACATCAGTCTTAGCAATATTATTTTGAATCTGTCTCAGGCAAGGGAAAAAAAAGTAAAAATAAATAAACGGGACTACATTAAACTATAAAGCTTTTGTACAGCCAAGGAAACCTTCAACAAAATGTAAAGGCAACCTAATGAATGGGAGAAGATATTTGCAAATGATATGTATAATAAGGGGTTAATATTCAAAATATATAAAGAACTCATACAACTCTATGTGGGTAGAGGGTCTGAATAGGCATTTTTTTCTAAAGAGAACATATAGATAGCAAACATGCACGTGAAAAAAATGCTCAACACCACTAATCATCAGGAAAGCACAAATTAAAACCACAGCGAGATATCATCTCACACTTGTCAGAATGGTAATTACCAAAAAGACAAAAAACAGCAAGTGTTGGTGAGGATGTGGAGAAAAGGGAACCCATGTACACTGTTGGTGGAAATATAAATTTGTACAGCCACTATGGAAAACTATGTGGAGGCTCCTCAAAAAATTAAAAATACACTACCACATGATCCAGTAACTCTACTTCTTGGTATTTATCCTAAGAAAACAAAAACACTAGTTCAAAAAGATATATGCACCCCAATGTTCATAACAGCATTATTCACAATAGCTAAGATATGGAAGTGACCTAAGTGTCAACCAACAGATGAATGGATAAAGAAGATATGATATATATATATATATATATATATATATATATATATATATATATATACACACACACACACACACAATGGAATATTACTCATCCATAAAAAACCCTGCCATTTGCAATAACATGGATGGACCTCATCCATAAAAAACCCTGCAATTTGCAATAACACGGATGGACCCATTATGCTAAGTGAAATAATCAGACAGAGAAAGACAAATACTGTATGATTTCACCTGTATGTGGAATCTAAAAAACAAAACAAAATAACAAACATGACAAAACAGAAACAGACTCATAGACACAGAGAACAAACTAGCGTTTGCCAGAGGAGAGGGGTGTGGAGCATGGATGAAATAGGTGAAGAGGATTAAGAGGTACAAACTTCCAGTTATAAAATAAATAAGTCACAAGGATGTAATGTACAGCATAGGGAATATAGTCAACAATACTGTAATACATTTTATGTTGACAGATGGTAACTAGACTCATAGTGGTGATCATTTTGTAATGTTTAAAAATGTCAAATCAACTATGTTGTACACCTGAAACTAATATAATATTGTAAGTCAACTATACTTCTATTGAAAAAAGAAAGTTAGGTGTGAATCAAAATTTCTAATACCCATATCTTTTGGCCTAGCAATTCTACTTGTGACACTTTCCTACAGATAGACCTATAAATGGTTTAAGGGTATGTGATAAGCAAAATTCTAAGATAACCTCCAAGATTCCCACTCCATGGTGTACATGCCTTCTATAATTCTCTGGAGTGTGGGCAAGACCTGTGAATATAATGGGAATCATTCCTGTGATTATGTTATCAACCAGTTGACTTAGGAGTTACTCAAAAGGAAGTTTATCCTGATTGTTCTGTCCTGATTAAGTGAGCCCCACCAACAAATTGAGCCCTTTCCAACATCAGAGAGATTCAAAGTGTGAAAGGGCCAATGGAGGGCACCATGTGGCAAGGACCTGAGAGTGCTAAGAGTGGTCCCTGGCCAACAGCCAGTAAAAAAGCAAGAACCTTAGCCATATAGCCACAAGGAAAGTCATTCAGCCATCAACCTGAAAAGGCTTGGATTCAGATCCTTCCCTAGTCAAACCTCCATGGAAATCACGAAATAATGAATTTGTCTTGCTTTAAGCTGCTAAGTTTGTAATAATTTGTTATTCAGGAATAGAAAACTAATACAAGGTATTTGTATAATACAAGAATGTTGATGACAACATTATTTGTAAGAGTGAAAGATATGAAATAACGTGACATGCAACATAATAATTTGTCAAATAAATCTAGGTATATTTGGACACTGAAATGCCATGATGTCATTAACAGAGTAAATTCTCTAGGTACTACTATGAAGGCATGTCCTTGATAGTATGTTATATAAAAAAGAGGCATTTGTAGAACAGTACATATACCACAAACCATTTTTTTGTAATAAAAAAACCCTCTTTTAAAAAAAAATCTACACATATATATTTAAATATGCATGGAAAAAAATCTGGAAGAAAATACATGAATCTTGTTATAGTTGTTACACTTTGAATATGGGACTGGCTCAGTCAGTGGGATAAGAAGGGCTTTAACTTTTTATTATCTACACTGATGTATTGTTTGAAATTTTTTCAAGGAACATATATTATTTTGTGTTAAAATTAATAAAAACTCACAATCTGTGATGGTAGTAGTAAAAGCTATTTTTTATTTTTCCCAGATATATTCCTTTATCTTAAGATTTCATTACTTTGAAGAAAAGTTCACTTTAAAAGTATTATATTTTTGAACATTTATTTACTGTTTGCAAAGACTTACCATTTTGGTTCAAAAGATCTACTTTTTATGTATAATGAATGTAAAAAGTCTATGCTTGAGACTTCAAATCCAGAACAATTATTTTCAGTTTTAGGGAAATCACTAACTGTTAGCACACATATCATTTGAAGGCAGCAAACCAAATCACAAGGGCAGTTTTTGAAGGGTGGCATAACCTTATCTGCAGCCAGCACTAAAGAGATTGACCTCTAATAGGGGAAGCACCTGTGAGGTTAGTGAAATAAAGGGGATTTGTCTAAATGGGCACAGTAAGTGAGGCCAGTTTGAAAGGGGACAGAATGTTTTAGGTTATAGACAGTGACCAAGACCAAAACTAAACCAAACGTGAAAACGGAGCCATAGTCAGGCCAGGGCCACTGCTGGCCCATATAGTGCTTTTGTTCAAATTATTTAAAAGCTCCAATTCCTTCAAGGCAATAGAGCTCCATTCCAGACCGCATTTTTCCCGTTATCCTAGTGCTTTAATGCAGTTAACAATCTGTACCACTAAAGAGGCAGTAATCGTGAGTCAGTCTCAGGAAAGCAAAAAAGAACTGGGGTGTGAGAGCTGGTACATGAAATTTAGATCAAATTAGGCTCTAATAGGGTTACCTACTTCTGATGTGACACTGTGCTAAACCAGCCTGAAGCAAAGTCGGGGACAGACATAAGTCTAATAAAGGCCAAACATACCTGATACCCTATATTAGTCAGGGTTGACACATAAAATTAACCATCATAGACCCTATCAGAATCTGTAAGATAATAATCATAAGGCGATAGTTTTGTTATATTTGTATAGAAATGATTATTAAAATGGATCAATGAACTTATATTGAAACTAAAAATATACAGATATTTGAAATTTTATAAAAATAAAAATGAATAAAACCTATACTGACAATAAAAAATTTCAGTTTGATAAGGTTTGATTTTATTTTATAAATAAATAAATGTAAATATAAATATATATTACTGTCACTTCTATGTTCTGAAAATAAAATTTTCTATTGCACTAACATTGATGCTGTATGTCTGCTTATCAATGATGAGAACATGATGAATTAAAGTTTATCCATTAATCAGACATCTGAATGGCACATTCTTCAAGGCATCCAAGTGTTACATTTGTTTTCTCAAATTTGTATAAGGTCCATGTCGTTCTGAATCATTTTTTGTCAAACCACATTATTAATCAATCATTTAATGAAGCACTTTCTACATGCCCAGAAGCATGCTAGATATTGTGGGGAATCATAGGAAGTTGAGAAAGAGAATGAATCCTGTTATTGAGGCACTTGAAAACAAGTTGAGGAGACAAGGCTTACACTCATAAACTATATAAAGAATGTGTAAGTATAAAGTGCTAAAGTCTGTGATACCAAAACTAAACAATAAGGTCTTATTTGTGACATATACAATAAATGCAAAAAAAAAAAAACCAGAGTAAAGAAGGGAGAATTCATCAGAAAGAGTTTCACCACAGAGGATAAAGGACTTGAATTGAGCCTTAAAGAATAGGTTGGGTAAGCTTAATTTTTCTGTGCTATAAGCCTTTTTTTTTTGCGGTATGCAGGCCTCTCACTGTTGTGGCCTCTCCCGTTGCGGAGCACAGGCTCCGCACGCGCAGGCTCAGCGGCCATGGCTCACGGGCCCAGCCGCTCCGTGGCATGTGGGATCTTCCCGGACCGGGGCACGAACCTGCGTCCCTTGCATTGGCAGGCGGATTCTTAACCACTGCGCCACCAGGGAAGCCCTAAGCCTTTTTGAAAGCACAAAAATTGCATGAAGAAGTATATTTTATCCTATGTAAACTAAATGTCAATGCAGGACTTCTAGAGAACACTAAATATGTTTCTGGACCTCAGATGCTTTGCTAGGGAAAAGGGAAGGGGCAATGTCTCAGCTTCTGGCATAGAAACTTGCTTATCCCTTGTTGAGGGAGACAGTCCTAGCTTCCACTTTGCTTGGTCATTCAGACTTTAGATCAGTTCTGTTTCATTGTGATGAATTTTTTAAGTAATTAGAGCATTCAAAATTTCCATTTCCTTGTGATCAAGTTCTTTCTGCCATTTCTAAGGTTATATAACACTTACTAGAAGCCTTTAGAGGGCTTCCCTGGTGGTGCAGTGGTTGAGAATCTGCCTGCCAATGCAGGGGACACGGGTTCGTGCCCCAGTCCAGGAAGATCCCACATGCCGTGGAGCAGCTGGGAAAGACTTTGGAATGATTTGAAAATTCAATATGCATTTTCTTCTATCTGTAATAATAGTTCTTCATTGTTTTCTTAAAGAGGAAAATAAGACACAATTATAAGAGGCTGATCAGGGTATTCCATTCTTCAATTACCTTAGCAATAATTAATTATCCCAATTCTTATACTTTACAACTTTGCAGTAGGAGGCATGCTCCCTAATTACCACAGGGCATTTATGCCTGATTATTAAAGCAGCAGTATAACTAAAGAGATATGCATGTACTGAAGATAGACATCATTTACTGAAATGACTACAAAGGACAATGATAAGTTTCTGACTTCTTATGATGTCCCACTTCTTCAGCCATGGGTTTCCATTTTCAGTTCTTTAGTTCTAATTGTGAATGTCATGAAAATATATTTAAAAACTAGTATCTTTCTAGGACTAAATAAATACTCATAGAATCAGAGAATATCATTGTTTGAGGACATATTGGAGACTATCCCTCATTTTATAGAAGAAATAGCCAAAGAGGAGATAAGTAGCTATCGACAGAGTCAGAAATGGAATTAATGTATCTTGATATGAGTTAATCTAGAGTATTTTTTTGGTTTGCTTTTTTAATTTTTTTTAAATTTTTATTTATTTTATTTTTTTTTATTTTTGCGGTACACGGGCCTCTCACTGTTGTGGCCTCTCCCGCTGCGGAGCACAGGCTCCGGACGCGCAGGCTCAGTGGCCATGGCTCACGGGCCCAGCCGCTCCGCGGCATGTGGGATCTTCCCGGACCGGGGCACGAATCCGTGTCCGGGTTCGCACCGGCAGGCGGACTCTCAACCACTGCACCACCAGGGAAGCCCTTTGGTTTGTTTTTAAAGAGGGTGGTTAAATTTACAGTTTTGGCAACCTAGAAAGCACCACCATAGTTCTCCTACACATCATCAATGGTTATAAGCTCTTCAAAACTCTAAAAACCTTGAGGCCAACTTAAGGCTGATCTTCTGCCAGTGCCAAGACACCATGAAACAGTTCTTGGGATAGGTCTACAGCTGAGCCCAGTAGTAGACTCCATAGGAGACACCTACATACTCACCAGTTTCTATAGGTCATTTTTAAATATGCTGTGCTTCCTCTCCATTGAAGCCCCCAATGCAGGCCTGAATTGACACACTGCTGACACTCTAAAACTCTTTTCCTGACTCGTTGTTGATTAATTATTGGCATATACCATATACATGTTGAAAAAGAAATCTTGGCAAGGAAATTTCTAGTAGCTAAAAGAAGATCAGTATGGGTGATTGGCCCAGAAAAGCATTAAAGTGTTGACCCAAAAGCCATATTGAAAAAGACTTAGTAATGGAAGACCAAAACTCATGCTCTTTTCTCAGGATCCAGCATCAAGCACTGTGCTCTGTATGTAACAGGTGCCCAATAAATATTTTTAGAATGAATAGACTCTAGTGAGCCATGTCTACAGGGATGTTGGATTGGAGTATACACTAGATTTTGGAGTTATAATGACTCAGGAGAGAAAGAGTTTGTAAGGAGTAGGGTATCAAGGTATAATGGTAAGAGAAGCACCAGTTATATTAAATAAATAGAACTGAGGACTTCTCTTGAACGGCATTTAGAATCAACTAATAAACTAGATTTATGATGCCATGAAAGCATAACAACAATTACTAGTAATTGGTTGAAATAGATCAAGGTACACAATCACAGGTTATAGTAATCTGAACTTCAAAGTAAAGCACGATCCCTAAGGATTATATTTAAAAATAATAGTAACTGTTCTAGATCAGCTGATATTTAGCACATACGAGGTATAAGCTTTGTCTTTCACACTTACCCATGGTGTGTGAGATTTAATAAGCAATTCAACCAGAGCAGTAAAACCTCATTATCCATTTTCTCCTCCGACTGTCCCAGGGGATCCTTCTGGAATGACCAGAGATTCATGGGATGTGCAGGAAATTTCTCATCATTCATTCCTATGTGGAATAACAACCTGATTCCTGGACATAACTATCCTAAGAGTCAAAAATAAAAATGGTATCAAAAGTCATGGGTCCTATGACTTCCTAATATAATATCTCAACATTACAGAAGAAAAAATAAGTCAAAAGTAAATGAAAGCTTTGAAAACTGTGAAATAAGGGACATGGTGCTATTTGTTCTGTGACTGTCACAAAATTTTTTGTTAACATAGAAAATACAAATAAATCATAAGAGAACTATCTCATGGAAAGACCTACTCTTACTATACCTACATTATCTTTTCTCTTCCAACCATTTTCTAGCATGGTCAGGAATTCCCTTAGTTTAAGGAAACTGCATATTTCTCCACAGCAAGGCTTTAGGAAGGTTTTTAGAGGGAAAATAAAGTTCATAATGCAAACTGTGACAAGTCATGAAATCTGACATTTCCCCTTGGTTGACAAGGTTTCATTATCCTACATCCCAAAACATAGGATTCTGCACTAATATTGGAGGACAAAAGAGGTGGCCAAAGGATCCTAAATCAAGCTTTTTCCAAATCTCCGTGGCCTGACTCTCATTCATTTCTCAATAAAATGTTATTGAACGCCTAGTATTTGCCAATCGCTGTGATAGATTTTGACAATTACAACAAATATCTGTATGGTACTTTAGAGCTATTAGTAACAAGAAAAATAACAAAGGGGCAGCACCTACCTGGGGAAAGCTCTTTCCATGGCTTTATCAGGAAAAGCAAGAGTGCCTGACTATGCAAACACATTTTAAGTCCTCTTGATTATATCTGCTTATAACCAACTGGCCAAATTAGTCATAACAATTCACCTAGCCAAGCCCAACAACATTGGAGAAAGAAAATATACTGCTCCAGTGGAAGAGAAGTGGTAGAAAGTATTTGCTGAACAATCATCTGATCTTCTGCATAGGATATTACAGTAGAGTATGACTATGGAGGCTTCTTTAGTTAGGATGGCTGGGGACAAATGCTCCAAGGAGGTAATATTTGAGTTGGATCCCCAATGTTGAAAAGGGGAACAATTTGGAGGCAGAGCATTCCAAACAGAAGAAAAAAAAATTCAAATACTCTGAAAATGAAAAAAAGCTCTGTGTGTGTTCAAAAACAAAACAGTCAGCAGAGTAGCTGGAAGGTAGTGAATGGGGGATAAGGGTAGAGAAAGATGAGTCAGAGAAGTAGGCAAATCATGCAAATCTTATAAGGTCTCTATAAGGGGTTTGGATTTTATTATATGTGATTTTAGGAGCCATTGGAGATTTGTTTGCTTTTTAATGAAAAATTCCAAACATATACATAATAGAGAGAATGATATGATAAACTCCATATAACCATGCCTCAAATTTTTTTAACATCTTTATTGGAATATAATTGCTTTACAATGGTATGTAAGTTTCTGTTTTATAGCAAAGTGAATCAGCTATACATATACATATATCCCCATATCTTTTCACTCTTGCATCTCCCTCCCTCTCACCCTCCCTATCCCACCCCTCTAGGTGGCCATGACTCAAATTTAATTATCAAAATTTTGCCATATTTGCTTCATCTGTCCTATTTCTTTTTCTTTGCTTAAGTACTTAAAGCAAATTCCAAACTTCATGTTTTCACCAGTATATACATAATTTAGTACGCATCTCTGAAAATAATGAGTATTTTAAAATTGAAGTACAGTTTATTTACAATATTATATTAATTTCAGGTGCACAACATAGTGATTCAATGTTTTTATAGATTATATACCATTTAAAGTTATTATAAAATATTGGCTATATTTCTTGTGCTGTACAATATATCCTTGTAGTTTATTTATTTTATACATAGTAATTTGTACCACTTAATCCTCTACCCTTATCTTGCCACTGCCTCCCTCCCCTCTCCTCACTTGTAACCACTAGTTTGTTCTCTATATCTGTGAGTCTGTTTGTATTTTGTTATATTTATTCATTTTATTTTTTAGATTCGACATATGTGATAACATACAGTATTTCTTTCTCTGTCTGACTTATTTCACTAAGCATAATACCCTCCAGGTCCATCCATGTTGTTTAAAATGGGAAATTTTCATTCTTTTTTATGGCTGAGTAATATTCCATTGTGTGTGTGTGTGTGTGTGTGTGTGTGTGTGTGTGTGTGTGTGTACCACATCTTCTTTACCCATTCATCTATTGATGGACACTTAGGTTGCTTCCATAGTTTCCATATTACTTAGGATATCTTGCATATCTGCATAATATTCCATTGTGTGTGTGTGTGTGTGTGTGTGTGTGTGTGTATGTATGTATATTTATATATCTTCCTTATCCAGTCATCTGTTGATGGACACTTAGGTTGCTTCCATACCTTGGCTATTATAAATAATGCTGCTGTGAACTTTGGGGTGCATGAATCCTTTTGAATTAGTGTTTTCCTTTTCTTCAGATATACACCCAGGAGTGGAATTGCTGGATCATATGGTAGTTCTATTTTTAATTTTTTGAGGAGCCTCCATACTACTTTTCATAGTGGCCTTACCAATTTACATTCCCACCAACAGTGCAGGAGGGTTCCCTTTTCTCCACACCCTCTCCAGCATTTATTGTTTGTACACTTTTTGATGATGGCTATTCTGACCAGTGTGAGGTGACATCTCATTGTAGCTTTGATTTGTATTTCTCTAATAATCAGCGATGTTGAGCATATTTTCATGTGCCTCTTGGCCATGTGTATGTCCTCTTTGGAGAAATGTCTACTAAGATCTTCTGCCCATATCTTGATTGGGTTCTTTTTATATATATATATATATATTGAGCTGCATGAGTTGTTTGTATATTTTGGAGATTAATCCCTTGTCAGTGGCATGGTTTGCAAATATTTTCTCCCATTCTGTAGGTTGCCTTTTCGTTTTGTAAATCCACGCACCTATGGTCAATTAAGCTATGACAAAGGAGGCAAGACTCTGCAATGGAGAAAAGACAGTCTCTTCAATAAATGGTGCTGGGAAAACTGGACAGATGCATGTAAAAGAATGAAATTAAAACATTCTTTAACACCATACACAAAAATAAACTCCAAATGGATTAAAGACCTAAATGTAAGACCTGATTCTATAAAACTCTTAGAGGAAAACATAGGAAGAACATTTTTTGACATAAATTGCAGCAATATCTTTTTCAATCAGTCTCCTAGAGTAATGGAAATAAAAACAAACAAATGGGACTTAATGAAACTCAAAAGCTTTTGCACAGCAAAGGAAACTCTAAACAAAATGAAAAAACCCACAGGATGGGAGAAAATATTTGCAAATGAATCAATGGACAAAGGATTAATCTCCAAAATATATAAATAGCTCATGCAGCTCAATATTAAAAAAACAAACAACCCAATACAAAAATGGGCAGAAGACCTAAATAGACATTTCTCCAAAGAAGACATACAAATGGCCAAGAAGCACATGAAAATCTGCTCAGCATCACTAATTATTAGAGAAATACAAATCAAAACTACAATGAGGTATCACATCACACCAGTTAGAATGGGCATCATCAGAAAATCCACAAACAACAAATGCTGGAGAGGGTGTGTAGAAAAGGGAACCTTCTTGCACTGTTGGTGGGAATGTAAATTGATACAGCCACTATGGAGAACAGTATGGAGGTTCCTTAAAAACTAAAAGTAAAATTACCATATGACCTAGCAATCCCACTACTGGGCATATACCCAGAGAAAACCATAAGTCAAAAAGACACATGCGGGCTTCCCTGGTGGCGCAGTGGTTGAGAGTCCACCTGCCGATGCAGGGGACACGGGTTTGTGTACCGGTCGGGGAAGATCCCACATGCCGCGGAGCGGCTAGGCCCGTGAGCCATGGCCACTAAGCCTGCATGTCCGGAGCCTGTGCTCCGCAACGGGAGAGGCCACAACAGTGAGAGGCCCACATACCACAAAAAAAGAAAAGAAAAGACACATACACCCCAATGTTTATTGCAGCACTATTTACAATAGCCAGGTCATGGAAGCAACCTAAATGCCCATCGACAGACGAATGGATAAAGAAGATGTGGTACATATATACAATGGAATATTACTCAGCCATAAAATGGAACAAAATTGGGTCATGTGTAGAGACATGGATGGACCTAGAGACTGTCATACAGAGTGAAGTAAATCAGAAAGAGAAAAATAAATATTGTATATTAATGCATTTATGTGGAATCTAGAAAATTGGTGCAGATGAACTGGTTTGCAAGGCAGAAATAGAGACACAGATGTAGAGAACAAACGTATAGACACCAAGGGAGGGAATGTGGGGTGGGGGCGGGTGGGTGGTGGTGGTGGGATGAATTGGGAGATTGGGATTGACATATATACATTAATATGTATAAAATAGATAACTAATAAGAACATGCTATATAAAAATAAAATAATATTTAAAAAAATAACTAAATATAAAGTGGTCTCAGAACCACCCTCCAGAAGGACTCAGAGCCATGCAGTACACAATAAAGAGAAGGAGCCAAAGCAAGAAACACATCCCCATGCATGGTTTACAGCCTTTAATAAAAAGCAGCACAGGCCAAAAAGAGGGCTCGACCTTCAACAACCCCCAAACCTAGACCAAGACCTTCCTTTAATAAAAGAGTGTTTATTTGACCCAGTTTCAGGGATAGAATTATGTGTTGTTATTTTCATTAAGTATCTGAAATTGATGACAACACTCAAGTATTAGAGAAAATATCTAGTCATTGTGTATGGAACATTTATGGAATTCAGTTGACAATACTTCTTTAATCTTATTTTCCTGAATTTAAAATAAGGTTAAAAAGAACATTAGAACCAGAGTTTAAAAGGAGAGATATGTGAGAGCATTTATTTTCTATTCTTAAGTTATAAAAACTACAAAGCCCCAAATTCTTTACATTTCATTTTATTTTATTTTATTTTTTGGAATATCTGTTGAAAAATAATCTTAAAGACAATTCTGAAAAGTTGTCATTATCCCATCACCCTAACCTATTGATTATTTTAACACATTTCTATAAGTTGGTGAATGCATGAATGTAACAAGACAACTGCAGCCAATAAATAAAGTGAATAAAGAAATTTAAAAAAAAACAGAAAACAAACAAAAAAAGAAATCTTTGCCTACTCCAAGGTAAAAATATATTTTCCCATGTTTTCCTCTAAAAGCTTTTATCAATTTAGCTTTCACATACAATACATCTGGAATTGATTTTTGTATATGGTGTGAGGTTAGGGTCAAGATACAATTTTCCCTACTTGAATATCTGATTGAGCCAGCACCATTTATTCAAAAAAGCATCTAATGCACCATGGTATAATTTTGCCATGAATCAGATGACTTAGAGTGTGTGTGTGCGTGAATATTCTACTCCATTCTTTTCCATCAGTCGGTTTGTCTACCCTTTCACCTGTTTTAATTACTACAGCTTTATAATAGGTTTTAGTATCCAGTTAGTATTATTCTTTAGCTTTGTTTTCTGTTTTTTATGATTGTCATGGCTATTCCTTGGAATTGTAAATTTGAGTCACTGGCCTTTAAATGATATTTTATGCTCTATGATTACTTGCAATGACCAAAGGCAGAGTGTAGATACAAAAGAGAAGAAGGCCCCAGATATAACTTAAGCATTTCAACAGTTAGAAGTCATATAAGAGAGGATAATCCAGAATCAGCTTCAGAAGATGCAGCTAATGAAGTAGAAAGAAACCAGGTAACTGTAGTGTCATGGAAGCCAAGAAAAGAAAATGCTCCAAAAAGGAGGAAATGGTCAATAATGGCAAATACATTTGAAAAGATAAGGGAATTCCCTGGCGAGCCAATGGTTAGGACTCGGCATTCTCACTGCTGGGACCTGGGTTCGATCTCTGGTTTGGGAACTAAGATCCTGCAAACTGCATGGTGGAGACAAAATGAATGTAAATAAAAAAGAAAAATTTTTAAAAATAAAAAAATAGTGACAGAGAATTGGCCACTGGCTTTGGCAATATGTAAGTCATTGCTGTCCTTGATAAGAGCTGTTTCAGTGGAGTTCTGGAGAAAAAAATCCTACTAGAATTACTTAAAGTGAGAATGAGAAGTGGAATTTATATTGCTGATATTAAAATAATATAATATAATATAAATATAAAATAGAAGAATAGTGCTAGTACCAAAACATAAAAATATGAAAGAGAACAGAAAGGTTAGAAACAGACCAGATATAAATATTTTGCTTTACTGTGAACAAATAATGGTAGCATTTCAAATCTGGGGTAGGAAAAAGGAAAGAGTATCAATAAATAGATCTAGGTTATTTAGAAAATAGACATTTAATGTGGTACAACAATTGGGTTAGGACCACCGGAGGTTACTGAGAACATTGCAGAGGGTCCACGAAATTAAAAACAATTTCCTTAAATACACCAAGGCACTATTTGCCAATTTTACTCTTTTTCTCTCATCTGTATGGTGGAGTTTTCCAGGGGCTACCTAATGTGTCTTCTATTAAGCTGGACATTATAAAGATTTGCAAAAGTGTAAAATAATAATATCCTTCTCACTAAGTTTATTTTCATTTCAGAAAAGATAGTAATTTTCCATTAAATGTATATACTAATATTATTTTTAAATGAATAGATAAACGTTTTTTAAATCTCTCAGTTTTAATAATAATAAAAATCTCTAATATGGTAAATATTTATAGGTGTAACCTATATAAACGAAAGCTTTTAGGCATCCTCAATAATTTTTAAGAGTGTAAAGGTGTCCTGAGATCAAAAGATTTGAGAATCATTGAGTTAAAAAGATTGAAATTGTAAAAAGAAAATATAAAAATATAGGAGAAAACATAATATTGAGATAAGAAAGATCTTTTAACTAACAGCAACACAAAACAACAATAAACATAGATCATTTACAATATGCTAAGTGTTTTACATACTTTCTCCTCAAATCTCATAACAATCTCATGACATAGGCATAATCGTTGTTTTCATCTAAAGATAGAAATACTAAAACTTAGAGTAGCTAATTTGCCCGGTCAGAGTTGATAAGTAAATGAGTGGGTTATGAACCCAGATCTACACTCTTAATTACTATTCTATATTGCCTTTCCCTGATTTACTATTGCTCCATCCAATATATTTTTCACATATATACATTTTTAATTTAAATGTACAAAACATGTGAATTTGAAGAACATTCATTGACCTTTCTTAAATGATAAAAGCCAAGGGAGACCTCCCACCAATCCCTAAATACAGCATCCAATAAATGGATCTGGTTAAAGAGTAAAAAAAACTCACTCAAGTGAATAGCTCTCAGAGAAATGAGAAATCTCTTGCATCTGTGAATCTTTGTTGCTGTTGTTGTTATACTTGGTATGGGGATATATGTGTACATATAGCTGATTCACTTTGTTATACAGCAGAAACTAACACAACATTGTAAAGCAATTACACACCAATAAAGATGCTAAAAAAAAGTCTAAGTGTGAGCCAAGGATAAATAAATAAATCTCTTATTAGATTAAAAAAAAAAACTCTCGGTGCTATGTGACCGCCTGGAGGGGTGGGATAGGGAGGGTGGGAGGGAGGGAGACACAAGAGGGAAGAGATATGGGAACATATGTATATGTATAACTGATTCACTTTGTTATAAAGCAGAAACTAACACACCATTGTAAGCAATTATACTCCAATAAAGATGTTAAAAAAAAGAAAGAAAAAAAAAACTCTAGCTTAGATAAGCTTCATCTGCTACTGACTCAAAAAAAAAAGCTGAAATGAAGGAAAAAGACAAACTATATTCAATGAAAAAGAGACAAGTACCAATCCATTACCTAGGATAGGAAACACAAGAGGCTTGAATGATTTTGCGGGCAGGAGCAAAACTAAGGAAATTGACTGGAATATCTTAGCAAAGCATTCACAGTGTGAATAGTCAGCTCAGTTCATTGACACTATTTTAACCAGAGGGTAAAGTCAAATTGTAAATTTAGCTCAGCTATTGACATTCAATGATGAACTACAGCAGCAATTTCTTTTATAAAACAGTGCTAAACAATATCAAACAATATACATAGTCTCCCCTTATCCTCAGGGAATACATTCCAAGCCCTCCAGTAAATGTCTGAAACCACAGATAGTACTGAAGCCTATATATACTATGTTTTTTTCCTATACATACCCACCTATTATAATTTCTAACTTAGGCACAGTAAGAGAATATCCAAATTGCCAACATCACTACTCCTGTGCTTTGGGCCAATATTAAATAAAACAAGGGTTATTTGAATATAAGTGCTGCGATGCCACAACAGTCAACCTGATAACCAAGATGGCTACTAAGTGACTAACTGGGGGGAAGGGGTGCTGGACTAAGAGATAATTCACATCCTGGGCAGAACAGAGTGGGACAGTGTGAGATTTCATCACACTACTCAGAATGTCATGCAATTTAAAACTTATAAATTGTTTATTTCTGGAATTTTCCATTTAATATTTTTGGACTGCAGTTGACCACAGGTAACTGAAACTGCAGAAGGCGAAACCACAGATAAAGGGGCACTATTGTATATTCAGATAATCGTGTTTTTGTGAATAACTATGGTCCTCTACCATGCCAAAATGATGAAGAAATCATCAAAGATGTCCAAACTGAACTCTGACAATCCAATTAAGAATTTTGCATTTCCTACTAATGCATGAATAGCAGAAAGGATGGGGAAAAGCCTCTTACCAAGGCTCTTTGGTTTCCAAAGACAGCTTTCTTAGATCATATCATTTAAGCCACATATATCTAGAGAGTAATATGCAAAACAGAAACAGGGGAAGGAGGCATTGAAAGAGAAAGAAGGAAAAGATGAATGAACAAAGGAGGAGAAGGAAGTCTTCTTTAACATCCATAGAAATGCTCTGAGCTCTCAAATGAAGAGTTTCAAACTTCTAAAGGGATGAAATAATTCATTTCAAAGTTTCACCCAAGAAAAATCTTCCCTTTGACTTACAGTAAGTCCCCTACATACGAACCTTCAAGTTGCGAACTTTCAAAGATGAAAATGTGCATCACTGGTTCAGTTTTTCAAGAGGGTAGATAGAATTGAATCCAGCAAGGAACCAGAACCTGTCCCATCAATGTCAGGTGTGAGTGAAATTGCAGCTTGCCCTCTGTCTCCTATTGCTGATGATCCTTCAGCTCTACCATCTCCCACCTCCTCTCCCTCCTCCAGTCAGTAACTCTTCTTGCCTGTTCACTGGATGCCAGCCCCTGGATGCCAGCTGTTGTACTGTACTACTGTACTTTTCAAGGTACTGTCCTGTAAGATTAAAAATGTTTATTTTTGTGTTTGTTTTTTATGTATTATTTGTATGAAAAGTATTATAAATCTCTTACAGTACAGTACTATATAGATGACTGTGTTAGTTGGGTACCTAGGCTAACTTTGTTGGACTTATGAACAAATTGGACTTATAAACACGCTCTCGGAATGGAACTCATTCGTATAGAGGGGACTTACTGTATATCCTAGGAGCTTCTATAATCTCATGCTCTGCCAAGTGGCCTGGCACTCAGCCAACACAGAGTTAATTCAACCTGTTTCTATACACCTAGCTGCATTTCTAACTACTGTATCTATTACCTTCTCTCTTACCACCTCATCTAAAAACAAAGCAAAACAAAAAAGAACATTGAAGGAGGCCCAGACTTTGGCCAGAACTTTAATACATCAAAATGATATGCTAAATTTCTTATTTTAATCTTTCATGCTGAATTATACATTTTAGGATTTAAAAAAAAATCTCTAATAAATGGTTAAGTATCTGTCAAAAATAATGAGTTTGGGTGTTAATTCAATTACTGTTCCCTAATGCAAAGATTTAATATTATAGTTCAAGTGTGTTAAATCCCTATCTGGGGTAACTTTCCTAAATAGACTCACCAGAACATTCTTGATCGTGCATATTTAGTATTTTATAATTTACCTGAAGAAAAACATTCAGTGTCCATGACCTTTGAGCAGAAGTACAGAATCAGGACAACTATTCCTTAATCACCAATTGCCTTTTTCCTCTCTGATATACCTAGTACACCAGAAATTGGTGGGGAAAATCTCTCACAAAATGCACGGAAACCTAGTACCTTTAATTCTATGGCACTGCACTGGTTTACCTGTCCATTGGGATTGGATTGGATTGAGGAATACTGCTAAATGGAAACAACTTGTCTTTAAGGCCTTCCCATCTACCTTCATTTGTCCCTTTCTTATTTCTTGATGACCATTTTGAATCACCATACAGGACTCCCTGCCCTCATATTGCATTCTAAGTGCTTTAAAGACATCTCAACACTACCAGTGCAGAATTTCACTTAGATTTTCTCCCTTCCCTAAGTACTCCACTACCAAAATTATCCCTTATCTCTGATTAAAGAATGCCAGGTTCTCAAAACAGCTGCTCAGTATTATAAGTAAATTGATTCAATTGAAATTATTCACCTAAAGGTGGGAATAAATAATCTAATACCCATTTTCCCAGTCTCACCAGGAGTATTTGCACTTGGAAATTTAGATAAATCTCAGTCTGGTATGATTTCAGACTATGTAGCAAAGTGAAGAAATTTCAGCAAGTTAGGGGATGAACCAAAGGTAATAAAATGGAGGAAGTGAGAATAGAATGCTCTCTCAAGAAATGTGTTAGAGAAGGGAAGGCTTCAGCCTATAGAAGAAGTTGGGCCAAGCCACTCTTTCTTTTTTGTTTGTTTCTTTTAGCTATTGGAGCCTGGAGAGCAAGCCAACTTGAACTTCTTCGTTGGTTGAAAGAAAGCAGCCAATAAGGGGGAGTAGGTGGAGAAGTAAAGAGATTTGACAATTGATGGATCAAGATTCTGGAGAAGGGATAGGGTGACTGGATGGTGGAGAGAAGATAAAATCAAGGGCATAGATTGGCCTTGGAAAAGAATCAGGTATAAACAGGTAAAGCTATATATAAATTTGGAGGAGACAAGAAAGAACCGTTGAGGTACTTTGTCTTCTATGGCACAGGAGTTAAAATAATTTGCATATATTGAAGTGGTATGGATGGGAGAAAAGGAAGGTCTGAAAAAAGTGATATGGTTTGAAACAGCAACAGTGGAGACTGGAAAAGGAAGGTCACTAGGGATCATAAAAGGATTGGTAAACAATACTGACAGCTGCATCAAGATGAGAAAAATACATATTTAATAGTGCCAAATTGTTATGCAATGTAGTCATCAAAAGCAACTCAACCAAGACTGGGGAATTTGAGAGAAGAAGCAAAATAAATAGATAATTGGACAGATCTAGGTGTGAGAATATGTAGGGTAGCTGAGGGAAACGATAAAAAGACACAGGGATAGGGCGCTGGTGGGAGTATCAACACTAGGTAAAGAATAATGTGAAATCGAAAGTAACAGATCTTTTGGTAGAATATGGAACAGCAAGGATTGGAGTGCTCAGTGAAGCTAAGGATCTGTTTAGATGAAGAGGTAGAAAAATTGAAGCAGGGAGTCATAATTTAAAATTGCAGAGTTGGAACAGAGTGGTTAAAGTGTACAGACTTTGGAATCGGTCAAATCTTGGTTCATGTCTTTAGTTTCTTCATCTACATGTCTGTGTTACTTTTGGGTAAATTTATTTGACCTCTCTAGCATCAGTTTCCTCATTTGGAAGACAGTGATAATACTAGTATTTACTCCAAGTGTTATCAGAAAGAATACATGAGTTATATAAATTGTGTAACACAGTGCCTGGTACATAGTATTATTTTTAAATTATTATAATTGCTAAAATGTTACAGATTACTTTTTGTTGAAGTATAGTTTACAATGCTCTGTTTCTGGTGTACAGCAAAGTGATTCAGTTACACATAAATATACATTCTTTTTCATATTTTTTCCATTATGGTTTATCACAGGATATTAGATCTAGTTCCCTGTGCTATACAGTAGGACCTTGTCTTTTATTTATTTTATATATAGTAGTGTGTATCTGTTAATCCCAAGCTCCTAATTTATCCCTTCACCACCCTCATTATAAAGATTATTGTAAGTATTGTTTTAGGAGGCAAAGATGGGTGTGACCTTTAAATTGGGTTGCTGCAGTGGAGTAAAGGTGGTTAACTGCAAACTGAGTGAGGTGTTGAGTGAATCATCTGTATGGTTGCTTAAATTATATAATTTAGCCTCATATCATAAAACATCGGTATCAACTATTGACTTCAAACAAGTAGATGAGTATTATTTTAATATAGCCAGAATTTTCGACCTATTACATTGCATGAAAACAGGAAATTAAATGAGAGAAAGAAAACATGACTCTCTGTCATAAATCTCTTTTTCCCTTTGAACCAAGCAGAAATCCTTTTCAATTCTTCCTCAAACAGAGTTACTCACACGTGTGAACATTATCATATCATAATTCTATTAACGTGGACTTATAATTAAAATCATCTTGAATTTAACCATTTAGCTGTACTCATATACATTCATCATAGAAGCAGTGTCTAGGCACTTAAAAGACACATGCTTGCACTTAGAAGAAAAGTTGATCTTTTATCTTCAGAGTAATAACAGCTTTTCAGAAGACAAAGAATGGATGTAGACAGGAAAAGGCAGTTTTTAGTGATAAAAATTCAGTTACTCCTACTACTTCCCTTGACTTAATGACTAGTACATGTTATGTGCAGAGAGAGCTGATGTAGGTATTCAAATAAAGGAACATCTGCTCTGTTTTATGCCTGACAGGTAATCATGACAACAAGAATATGGAATCAGTATATAAAAGTCCAAAAAATGTACTCCAAACATGCACTTACTCCTTTCTCATATCTACATATGCAATGAGAAAGCATTAACTGACAAATAAAAATTCAGTCAAGCCAGTTATTTGTCATCACATAGACCATCGGACACATCTGAAATGAGCCATTTCATTTTTCTTAATTCACAGCCTTCATTTAAAACTGAATGATCAAATATTATGCATTATTAGTGTACTAAGAGTAGATTTAAATGTCACTCATGAGATTTTATTGGACCTCTTTAATGAAAGAAAAATAATAATCTCACTTAATATTTTCAGGCTATGGGCCATATTCATATCAAGCATTTGTCTTCTAATTACTGGATCCAGATACCATTACACAGATTCAAAAAAGATAAAAAATAAAAAAGACTTCTCATATCCTCATCACTATATCTTTGCTCATGGCATGCCATCTTTATTAAATCCCCTCTCTCATTTTTGAAGGTTGAATCCTATTCTTCCTTCAAGTTCCAGGTTCAATGCAATCATCTCAATAATCTCCCCACCAGTAGATATGCATTCCTCTTCCTCTGAAGCTCCATGAATGTGCTTCAACGTCTTTTATGGCACTTATACTTTCTAGCTAACGTATTATGACATTTTGGAGAGATGCCTTTTTCTCCCTACTGGATTTAAAATTTTTTGATAAATAATACATATTAATAATGTTTTATCCCACAGTGTCTAGCTCAGTGCTTTATGCATAGTATGTCCTCAATAATTATTCACTGATGAGACAATGAAGCAATAAAAATTTCATTCTGCAATAAAAATGTTTCACTTTTTTGTTTTTTAAAAATGTTCTCTAGATTATTAATTTATAGTTTGTTGTTATGACAGATATATTTCAGTTTTTTTTTAAATAACAATTTAAGCTGGATACCTATCTCTGTCTCTTTTTCAGTGGTCCTCTAGCCTTTTCATTTATCCAGCTGCCAAAAATCACTGCTTGAATTTTCAAGGTGCCCATCATAGATGTTTTGTGTGATCAAAGAGGAGAAAGCATGAAGCTATATTTCATACATATAAGACCTTGTGTCATACGTCAGGATATTTGGTTAGTCACCTCCTGTATATCCATGATACCACTAAATGAGATGATTTGGTTTACCTGTGGTCAAAGTGACAGAAAAGAGATAAATAGCTTTATATATTGTCAACTCAATATTTTATCACTGATAATTACCCAACCATCACTTTGTAAAATGTCAGCATATGAATACTTAAATAAAATAGCAATGAGCTAATATCCTATACTTTTATGCTCCATATTTTGTTTACCCTTTTTCCTGTCTGAAATATATTTACTTCTAAACCATATCCAAATATTTACCCACCATGTGTCAAACACTCTCTTGCCTATGATGTCTACTCTCATGCCATCAGCCAAAAATGTTTTCCCCCTTTTAATGCTCATAGTACTTTATATGTATCCTTTTTTCTGAATTTTTAAAATTTTTACCTTGTATTAAAGTTATTTTTATGCATATATTATCTTCCCCACTAAATGGTTCCTTGAGGGCAGACATGACATGGCTACATACGATTTATTTTGTATGCCTCAGGTGCTTAGTACAATATCTTACATATAGAAACAGCTCAATAAGTTTTTGTTCATTGAAAGAAGAAATGCTCTGCTTTCAAATAACTCATTTTAGTCCTAAAAGCATTTAGTGTATTATTTCATTCATTCATCTACTCATTCATTCATTCATTCAACTAGTATTTATTAAGTACCTATTATATTCTGGGAAATGTTTTAGGAACTCTGAATGTGGCAGTAAGCAAAACAAAGTCCTTGCTCTCATAGATGTTAAACTTTAGTGAGGAGAGGCAAAAAATAAAGAAATAAGTATATATAATATGCCAGGTTTTAATAAGTGATGTGAAGAAAAATAAACCAGGGTAAAGGGAGAGAGAGGACTGGTAAGGTACTACTAAAAATAAATTGTTCAGGTAATGAACCATGGTGACTATAATTAATAATCCTCTATTGTGTATTTGAAAGTTGCTACGAGAATAGATCTTAAAAGTTCTCATTACAAGAAAAAAATTGTAACTATGTGTGGGGAGGTATGTTAACTAGACTTATTGTGGTGACCATTTAGCAATAAATACAAATATTGAATCATTATGTTGTACACCTGAAACTAATATAATGTTATATGTTAATTATATCTCAATAAAAATAAAAATTAAAAATATATATCTTAATAATATTCCTTAAAGATATCATATCAAAAGTAGAGGTTTGAATTAGAATTAAGAAAGCAGATTTGGATTCATCAGTTCCAACGAAGTAAAACTTAGATTGAAAAAGTTTAAGAACCTTCATTTAATAGCATTAAGAAAAAAATTCAGAAAATATATTCCTGGAATAAGGCAATCCAAAATCCAATTATTGTATTTGAAATATTCCCTTGGAACTTACAATCTCATTAAGAGAAAAAACATTTTTTGATAATAGGTACATTAAAAACTCAATATGATGACCTATAAACTAATTTCACACTATTTTAATGAGTTAGAGCTAAAGAAAGATGAATGTCAACTTAAGAAAAGTTTTGCTTCTCTGTTGAGGAATACCTTTCCTCCAATGAGTTCAAGGGACTCCCTCTACATTTCAAAATGTAAGGACAAGAAAACTTGGATTAATGGCCCAGAACAGGGGTCACCTCTAGTACTTGAATTTAAGAAGACCATGTTTATAGTTCTATGCAGAAATATTTTATCAGAAAAAAAAATTGGGGAAAGGAGGAAGATTCTGCTTTCATGACAATACTTAAACTATAAATTACTAAATTTCTGTTAGGAAATATAAAGTCAATGCAATTCAAACATGAGCCTTAATAATGTGAATTGCACAGGTCATTTAACAAATATTGACAGACATTGGTGACTCTAATAATGAACAGAGACCTTAATTTAAATCGATATATGTTTTGTATGTTTTTGTTACTGTTTGTTAAATCCTGCTTTTATCCTAATTTAATCCTTTAATAACAGCCTTTAAACTATTATACTTGACATTCAAAGATTTTTGTAATCTGATACCACTCTAACTACCAACTTTAGTTATTTCTATTCCTCAGCATCCATTATTTTCCCTGACCATTTCATTAACATGCCAGGATAATACTTAGCTCTGTCTTCATTTAAAGTGTTTACCTTATACAAATCCTACTTACCTTTCAAATTCTAGTTCAAGACCTACCTTCTCTATGAAATTTCCCTTTATTATTCCAGTCCTCTTTGATACCATTTTTTGAAATCTTATAGCACTTAGTACGCAATATATAATTCAGGCTTTATTTATATATTAGCTTGTATTGGGATAATGATTTCATGTATATTCATGCAATGAACATTAACTGAATGCACCCCTAAAATGCCTGGCATTATGCTAAGCATTCATAATAGGAAAGTGCATAAGATGTGGCCCCTTCCCTAAGGAAGATCCTAGTTTACCAGGAGAAGAGGCAGACACACAAAATGTGAGAAGGAATATTAAAGGGTAATACAAGCAAAGTTTTATGATGACATAGATAAGCAATTAATTTTGCCTTAGGGAAAAGTGTATGGTATGACAGAGAAGGTATTATAGGAGATTAAACATGAGTTGTTTAATGTTGGTAAGAAAATAAAAGGCCTTGTAGGGTTTCCACTTCCAGATGAATCTCCCCCACCCCATGCTAAAAATTGAAAAACATTGTTATTCAGGAAACTGCAAATAGTCCCACATGACAGAACAGCATTTCTCAAAACCTGTTCTATGAGAGAGTTTTATGTTTTTTAAGAAGTGTTCTTTAAAAACTGGTGCCATGGTCAAAGAAACTGGGAAACAACTGATTAATGTTAAATAGCCCTCTTCGTTACATTATTTTTTCAGAGCTTTTAACATATTAATATATTGCATGCATTTCTAAGAAAAGAATATATTATACAGTACTTCCCAAAATTATATAACCATGGAAACTTTTTTCCCCAGAGATAATGGAATTAAAGTTCTATAGAAAATTATGTGGAAAAAAGTTAGACTACAACATAATTTGCATTGCGAAGGGGGTGAGGGTGTAAGTCACAGAGACTAGAGTCAGATTTTGAAGATCTTAAACTTTCTAAAGATATTAGATTTGTTTTTTCTATAGGCAATAAAGAAACATCAAATATTTTATAAAAGGGAGTTATATAATCAGACCTATAAAAGGATACTTCAGGAAGCAAAATAAAGAATGGATTCAAGGGAACAATGTCTGGAACCAAGGATATCAGTTGAGACATTATTGCAATGGAAAATAAGATGGAGGCCTGCACTGGATTAATAGTAATGACAGAAATGTTGGTATTGTCTCAACTGATGGTGATTTATTTGAAAACTAACGCTATGTTGAATGTTACTTTTCTTATACCCCTCTCTGCAAACCATAGGATCTAGCACAATGCAGAGAATGTCAGAAGTGTCTGAGTTTTTTTTTTTAATTCATTGTTCATTAAATATCTTCTGAGATGTAACTGAGCGTGACAACTCCGGGCTCCTGGGGAACACTGGGCAGAAAAGAAATGATTCTTTAAATTAAGACTTCTAAGTATAAACTTCATTTTTCAGGTGGTTATTCTAAGACTATTGTAGGATCCAGCCTCCAAGCTAGCCCCAATTACCACCACGTCCTAGCGTTCATACGTGTAGAGTCTCAAATTATACCAGGGTTCATCTGGGTGACCAACAGAACATAGCAGAAATTATGGTTATGTCACACTTCAGCTTAGGTTTTTGAAATCTGTCTTGGTCAATCATACTGTTTTTCTGTTGGATCACTTACTCTGAGGGAAGGCAGCTGGCATATCATGAGCAGCCCTATAGAGAGGTCCACATGGTGAGGAACTGGAGCCTTAGCCAACAGCCATATGATTAAGCTAGGAAGTGGGATCCATGCAAACAGTGAGCTTAAGAAGCCTAGAGTACCTATACTAATATCCAATAAAATACATTTTAAAACAAAATGTATTACAATTACTACAGATGATAATATTATTACCATAATAATATGTGTCAATTCAATAGGACAAAACAATCACAAGTGTGTTCCCCCAATAACAAAGCCTCAAAATACATGAACAAAAATGGCAAAATTACAGGAAAAACAGACCATTCCTCAATCATAGTTGGGGATCTTAACACTCTTCTCTCAGAAATTGATAGAAAAACCAGACAAAAACTCAGCAAAAAATTAGATCTGAACAAAACTATCATCGCTTCAATTTAATTGATATTTATAGAACACACACAAAAATGGCAGAATACACATTTCTTTCAAGTACACATAGTACCTTTCCATACTTTTATTCAATTGCTATTTGACAAATGTGTTAAGGTAATTTCATGGAGGAAAGATACTCTTTTCAACAAATGATGTTGGAACAACTATATAACTGTATAGGAAAAAAAGAACCTTGACTCTTTGCATACCAAACACAAAAATTAACTCAAAATGGATCATATATCTAAATGTAAGAGCCAAAACTGCTAAACTCCTAGAGAAAAACATAGGAGAAAATTTTTGTGACATTAAGTTAGGTAAAATTTCTTAAACAGGATACCAAAACACAAAGTATAGAAGAAAAAAGTGATGAAATGAACTTCATTAATATTAATAAAGTTTTGTCTTTGAAAAAAATAATTAAGAAAACCAAAAAATAAGCCACAGACTGGAAGTAAGTATTTGCAAAACATGTATCTCATAAAACGCTCTTGCATCAAAACTATATAAAGAACTCTTACAACTCAACAACAAAAATACAAATAACTCAATGTAAAAAGAGGCAAAGGATTTCAATAAACATTTCTCCAAAGAAGATATACAGATGGCCAATAAGTACATGAAAATGCTCAGCATTATTAGTCATTAGGGAAATGTAAATCAAAACTGCAATGAGATACCACTATACACCCACAAGGATGGCTATAATCGAAGTGATGGTCAATACCAAGTGCTGGTGAGTATTTGGAGCATTACTGGTGGGAATGTAAAATGGTGTATCCACTTTGGAAAACAGTCTGGCTTTTCCTCAAAAGGTTAAGCACAGAGTTACATATAACCTAGCAATTCCACTCCTAGATATTTACCCAAGAGAAAGGGAAACATTTATCCACACAAAATATATATGTGAATGTTTATAGTAGCTTTATTTGTAATATTCCAAAACTTGAAATAACCCAATGCCCATCAACATTTGAATAAAAAATAAACTGTGGAATATCCATAAATTGGAATACTATTCATCAATAAAAGAGAGTGAACTATTGGTACATATAACAACATGAATAAATCTCAAAAACATTCTGGGAAGTCTAAAGTTCTCAACCAGGAAAGATTTTGCCCCCCAGGGAATAATTGGTTATATCTGGAAACATTTTGATTGTCACAACTGGGAATGGAACTGGCATCTAGTAGGTAGAGGTCAGCAGTGTTGCTCAGCATACTAAAAATCACAAGATAGCACCCCACAACAGAGAACTATACAGCCCAAATGCCAATAGCGTCAAGGCTGAGAAACCCTGTGCTAAGAGAAAAAAAGTCATACACAAAATATCACATACTGTATGATTCTACTCATATGAAATTCTAGAAAAGGAAAACTATAAATGACATAAAAGAGATAAATGGTTACCTGGGGCCAGGGATGGGGAGAGGGGGTCAAGTTAAAGGGACATGGAGAAACTTTTTAAGGTGATGGACTGACTATTCTATACATTGATTGTGGTGGTGCTCACACAATCATATACAACTACCAAATTCATCAGAATGTGAATTTAAATTGATTGTAAAAATATTGCATGCATATTAGTCACACTTTAACATAAAGATACCACAATGGGGAAAAAAGCATTAAAAGAAAAGGTAAGGCAACTCCAAAGGTGAACTTTGCCATCCTCACCTATGTGATTGAGAACTGACCTCAAACTTCGTTGACACTCCAGATCACTGAGGTATTATCCAGTAGAACATCACCCTGAAGGCATCTTGGTATCCTGAAAAGAGGGTTAAATCAGTTTCTTATCAGGTTCTACAAGGGACAGTGAATAATGAAGAGATTTTATTCTCTTCTAGTTTGTTTAATTCTTCAAAGAATATTCCCATTAACAAAATCTGATTCAATATTATTCCACCAAATGAGAATTTTTTGAGAGTATTCACTATGGCAAGTAGAGTGTTACACATAGTATTTTTGTGAATTTTTTTAACTTTTACTATAGTTTCCTCGATAACTGAATGAAACCTTTCCTGGAGCTCCTGAGATGAACTTATTCCTTTGAAATTCTGGGAACACTGAAGCTCTCTTCATAATAGAGGCTTACATTTGCTCAATGCCCGCTTCCTCCAAAAAAAACCACCTATTACACTTCCTTAAACAAATGCTGCTTTGAGAAGTAAAGGAGGCAGAATTACAGCTGATGAAATGTGATCAACAAGGAGTCAGTTACTTCTCTCCTTCTGGGGTTAAATCAGAACTTTTCCTTCATTTTGAGTCTTGTTGAGACAGTTATATAGGAATAGCCTCTTATCTCTGCTACTCTGAAAAAGGTTATTTCTCCCATATGTCTCACTGAATCCTTGGAAAAATCATCTTAGAAGAAACAAAAATCATTACATTCAGCTCTCTGTAGAAGATTTCTTATGAAGACAGAGAAACACATAGCCAGGTTGCCTTCAGAGTCCCTGGAGGTTCCAGAGTTCTATGTGAATCCTGGCAATCCTACTACAACTATTAAGAAAAAGAGAAACAAGAAGATGCAGAAAGGTCTTTTCTAGAGATGATGAAATGTTGAAAAATAAGAGTTTTTAAAGCTGACAGAAAATTACTTAGATCTACCACATTCATTTAAGTGAAAGCGTTTCAATGTCAACAAATTACCCTTGCATATCCCTCAGGTGCCCTGCATGACCTTCTAGGTCTCATTTCTGTTGATATGACTCTAAGGGTTTTTAATCTGGGGCTTCCAAATAACCACTCTAGGATGATACCACAGCTAAGAATGCTATCAAATAGTCCAAGATGGCCAGTCTAACGATATGAAGTCTCTCTATGTCTACTTGGCATACAAAGCATGGGTGGAGGAAGCAGTAAAAGAGCTTATCGTTAGGATTGGAAGGCGGCTTGATTTGGTATGGTAGAAAATGAGAGTTTGGGGAAAGAGTATTCAGAACTATTCAAAATTAGAATACTTTCAAAATATTATTACTTAATAACTAGGTTATAAGTGAATGTGTTTTATGCACCAAATTGCCTAGCTTAAAGGTATCTTGCTACAAAGTATAGGAATTGCCTATGTCATCATATATAATATAGTTACTAAGCAATACATTTTCAAAAATATTCAGTTGTTTCTGAATTACACTATTTTCATACCTTGAGTAGATCCAACTACTCCAATCTTGCAATAGCAAGAATGAATACAGCTCTGGAACAGTCTCCTTTCCTGTGATTTCAATGAATTATATGTGGCAGACATGGAAAAGGAGGAAAGGTCTTTGAAGAATCAAACAACATTTTATATGTCTAGATGAGCCAGTTTTATTTGTCATTCATGTCCTCTACCCACACTCTCTGTCCTTTGAACAATCATTCTCCTGAAACACCAACAATACGTTGCTCTATTGCCTTGTCAATGATCCAAACCCAAGTATGTGCAACTCTCTCTCCCATTCTGTCATTAATTCATATTATTCCTTTCTCTGTCTCTCTCTCTTCTTTTCTTTTCCTTTTCTTCTCTTGCAAGTCTCATCATCCCCTAGATCTTCTTCCCTCAGGCCCTTGCTCTCAACCAGGCAACATACACAGAATATACTGAGCTAATCTTAATGTGTACTTATAGGTTGATAGGCCAGACAACCTAATGCATTTTAACACTATTCATGAACCAGCTCTTCTTTCTATCCCAGCACATTTCCTTCACTGTCAGAAAAATGATTCCAAAGCACAGTTTCCCCTTACAAAGTTACTCCAATTTATCCCACCCATTCTCAAATCTGCCAACAAAAACTCAGCATCCTCAAGATATTTCTGTGAGCATACGCACAAATTTATTGGCACAGAAAGCAAACTTCATCGCCAGATGTGACTGCAGCACCATGAGAAATTCCAATTCTGTCTCATTAATCTACAGATGGAATAAGCACATTCACTTCCTGCATAACCCTACAGTCTAGTCTTCAAACCAAAATGAAGTTGCTGTATGTATGCACTCAGATATTTTTCAGTGAAAAACAAATCCCCTTAATTGTAAGAAAAAAAAATGGCACTTAATGAAAGGACAGCTAAGCTACTTGGAAAAAAATGTTATAAAGGCAGAACTCAAAAATAGGAAGAAAAAGCCCATTTGGGAATGATATTTTGATATTGAATCCATTAACTGTCAGTTCTCATTTGTGCTCATACCAGATCTGAGAAACTCATAGATAAGATACAGAAAGTTGATTTAATGTGCATACATGCACACTACCGTGGGGCTTTGGGTTGTTTTATAATGTTGAGTAATTATTTCAGTCAATTCTTACAATTGTCTGGGCCACCTATTTTAGCACCTAATCATACACATCCCATATTGCATTTAACAGCTCAATATGGTTTGTTCATTTATTGTGTTTATATGTTTATGTCATATGGATAAGGCTTTGTGCCTATGCAGTCCATAAATCCCTGATGGGTGTGTTCAATAAATAATCATTGAACTGACCTCAATTGAATTGAGGAGACAGTAACAGATATAATCCCCAGTTCATCCCTATTTGGCATTTTTGATGTGTGTTTGTATTTCCATTTCAATAAGGATCTGTCTTGGATATTAGGACTTTGCATAATTTCAGATAATGAAGTCAAACTAAGAAGAGGTGCGTTTGAAGAAAATGGAAAGAAACCCAGTTTACACTCATGCTGAGGACTGAAGCAAGGCACCAAGCCCAGACTTAGGGGCTTTTGATGATTACAGGCTGAATGACTCACATCTTCCCCAGGGAATGGAAGAATGAATAACAAGTCAGTTTTAAAGATCTCTCCTGACCACTGAACATGGATGGGGCGGGGGGGGGGGGGGGGGGGGGGGGGGGGGCAAGAAGGTAGGGGGAGCAGTACAAACACCCTGAAAGTCTCTCCTTTCCAACTCCCCCTAAGCAGCATGCTGAATTAGAAAAGGGGAGAATTAAAATAAATTAAGATAATGCCAACAAAGAAATTGGAAAAAAAAACAAAAAGAAAAACAGCGTGGCTTCGTTCCCTATTCGAATCACTTAGCAGAAAATTTAAAGATTTGCTTCTGATAAGCCTTAATACAATAACTAAGAGTTAACTCTTTCATTGATCCCATACCCATCCATCACTTGCCACACACAGACAAACAAATCCTTCCTGAAAAATCACGGCTGGATTAATCTTCTTAAGGTGCTGCTTTCAGCATGTCATTCCCCTACAAGGGCATCCACTTGCCTGTAGGATCAAGTCAAAACTAATCAACCTGACATTCCTGATCTTCCATTAACTGGCTCCACCCTACCTATTCATCCAGCCCCCCGCTAATCCCCCACATTATCACTGGCCCCAATTCTGTCAAACTGGCCTCCTTAAAATCACATAGCACATTCCTGCCTCCATACCTTCACTCATTCCTCTTCCCTATATCTAAAATACCTTCTCTTATCTCTCCACCATTCAAAACCCAAAATTTAATTTTTTCAAAGCTCTAAGTTCAAGAATAATCTTCTCTATAGAGCTGCCCAGTCTAACCCTGTCCCTCAGTGACCATTCCCTTACTTGAAATGCCTATAGCATGATATGTACATCTGTATCAAGTGACTTCCACATACCTTTATACCCTCAGTATATGACTTGCTTCCATAATTAGATTCAAATCAGAGAACAAAGGATCTTTTTGTCATCACCAACATCCCTTAACACAGTGCTCAAGATATATATGTATTTTAATATTAATAATCAATAAATAGAAGCCTGTGATTTTTTTAGCCAATTTAGTGTTAATTTGATATGGGAATGCAGGCTTATTAGAACTTTCTTTTCTTTTCATAGTTATATAGCAATTTTTAAATGCCCAAATCCTCTTACTTGCTTCAGTTTTCTAAATTGAACTCATTTTCATTTTACTTTCTTTTTAAAAAGAACCTGTTCTTCCTGCTCTTTTTTTTTTTCGCGGTATGCGGGCCTCTCACTGTTGTGGCCTCTCCCGTTGCAGAGCACAGGCTCCCGACGCGCAGGCTCAGCGGCCATGGCTCACGGGCCTAGCCGCTCCGCGGCAGGTGGGATCTTCCCGGACACAGGCACGAACCCGTGTCCCCTGCATCGGCAGGCGGGCTCCCAACCACTGCGCCACCAGGGAAGCCCCATGTTCTATTTTTAAAGCTCTGTTTTTCAGTATGGCATGAACAACCATCAGGCTTTAAATGCTCCAATTGAGGTACTGTAATTTAACCTTTACACATATCTTGGTCAGTAACCTGGACTGATGAAAGAGGAATATCTATCCCACCAAGAAGCCTTGAGGAAAAGATTTTGTTCTTTAGAATTGCGTTTCACGGGGAGAATGACTTTCTCTCCCAATTGGATATAAACTCTTCTTGGAGCCTGGAGGATGATTTCATGACTCAAAACAGATGGACTTTTTTTCCCTTTATGTATTATTATTTACTTAGACAGGTAAAGAACAGCTGCTTCAATTCTTGTTTTCTAAACTATTTTCTTTCTTTTTTTTTTACATCTTTATTGAAGTATACCCTCCCTATCCCACTCCTCTAGGTGGTCACAAAGCACCGAGCTGATCTCCCTGTGCTATTTTCTAAATCACACTACTTCTTTTATCTCTTCTGGGTATTTGGAATTCCAATCGGGGGAATGATTATTTTATATTCTTAAAAACTAAATTCATTCATTTTCTTGCCCCTTTTAGACAAAGTGCTGCAGGGAGAATTTAAAATCCGCTAGGGAAGTGAGTAGACATGGCAGACAGAGACCATGATGGTAGGATTTTTAAGGGCAGGAAAGCTTTCTAGGAACTCTTCAGTTGAAGTCTGATCTATTTGCCCATGCCAAAATTCTGCTAGCCAATGCATTTTCCTCTCTAGGCAGCCTCCTATAAAATTTAAATGTCTCTGAAAGAAATAACAAAGGAGTCATGCACACTATAATTTAGACTGGTTTATCAAATTTCCCTCTTAGTTAGCTGTCATTGTGGGAATGGAATTTGTAATGATGTATTCTCCTTTTTTTTAAATAGATCTATATTGGAGTATAACTGCTTCACAATACTGTATTAGTTTCTGTTGTACACCAAAGTGCATCAGCCATATGCATACATATGTCCCCATATCCCCTCCCTCTTGAGCCTCCCTCCCATCCTATCTCACCCCTCTAGGTCATCGCAAAGCACCGAGCTGATCTCCCTGTGCTATGCTGCTGCTTCACACTAGCTAACCATTTTACATTCGGTAGTGTATATATGTCAATGCTACTCTCACTTCGCCCCAGCTTCCCCCTCTCTCCCCGTGTCCTCAAGTCCATTCTCTATGTCTATATCTTTATTCCTGCACCGCAACTAGGTTCATCAGTACCATTTTATTCTTTTACATTCCATATATATGTGTTAGAATATGATATTTGTTTTTCTCTTTCTGACTTACTTCACTCTGTATGACAGGCTCTAGGTCCATCCACCTCACTACAAATAACTCAATTTTGTTTCTTTCTTTGGCTAATATTCCATTGTATATATGTGCCACATCTTCTTTATCCATTCATCTGTTGATGGGCATTTAGGTTGGCTCCATGTCCTAGCTATTGTAAATACTGCTGTAATGAACATTGTGGTACATGTCTCTTTTTGAATTATGGTATTCTCAGGGTATATGCCCAGTAGTGGGATTGCTGGGTCATATGGTAGTTCTATTTTTAGTTTTTTAAGGAACCTTCATACTGCTTTCCATAGTGGTTATATCAATTTACATTCCCACCAACAGTGCAGGAGGGTTCCCTTTTCACCACACCCTTTCCAGCATTTATTGTTTCTAGATTTTTTGATAATAGCCATTCTGACCGGTGTGAGGGGATACCTCATTGTAGTTTTGATTTTTATTACTCTAATAATTAGTGATGTTGAGCATTTTTCATGTGCCTCTGGGCCATGTGTATGTCTTCCTTGGTGAAATGTCTATTTAGGTCTTCCACCCATTTTTTAATTGGATTGTTTTTTTGATATTGAGCTCCATGAGCTGTTTGTATATTTTGGAGATTAATCCTTTGCCTGTTGTTTCATTTGAAAATATTTTCTCCCATTCTGGGGGTTGTCTTTTTGTCTTGTTTACGGTTTCCTTTGCTGTGCAAAAGCTTTTAAGTTTAATTAAATCCCATTTGCTTACTTTTGTTTTTATTTCCGTTACTCTAGGAGGTGGGTCAAAAACGACCTTGCTGTATTTTATGTCAAAGTGTTCTTCTTATGTTTTTCTCTAAGAGTTTTATAGTGTCTGGTCTTACATTTAGGTTTTCAATCCATTTGGAGTTTATTTTTGTTCATGGTGTTAGGTGGTGTTCTAATTTCATTCTTTTACACGTGGCTGTCCAGTTTTCCCAGCGCCACTTACTGAAGAGGCTGTCCTCTCTCCATTGTATGTTCTTGTCTCCCTTGTTGTAAATTAGGTGACCATATGTAGGTGGTTTTATCTCTGTGCATTCTATCCTGTACCATTGATCTATACTTCTGTTTTTGTGCCAGTACCATACTGTCTTGATTACTGTAGCTTTGTGGTATAGTTTGAAGTTGGGGATCCTGATTCCTCCAACTCTGTTTTTCTTTCTCAGGATTGCTTTGGTGGGCTGTCCTAGTGGACAGTGTTTAAGAATCTGCCTGCTAATGAAGAGGACACAGGTTCAATCTCTGGTCTGGGAAGATCCCATGTGCCTCAAAGCAACTAAGCCCGTGTGCCACAAGTACTGAGCCTGCACTCTAGAGCCCTTGAGCCACAACTACTGAAGCCCGCATGCCTAGAGCCCATGCTCCACAATGAAGAGTAGCCTGTGAGCAGCAACAAAGACCCAACGCAGCCAAAAATAAGTAAAATAAATAAATTAAAAACAAACAAAAAAAAGACTGCTTTGGCTATTCAGGGTCTTTTAAGTTTCCATATGAATTGTAAAATTTTTTGTTCTAATTCTGTGAAGAATGCCATGGTAGTTTGATAAGGATTGCATTGAATCTGTAGATTGCTTCGGGTAATATAGTCATTTTCACAATATTGATTCTTCCAATCCAAGAACATGGTATATCTCTACATCTGAGTATGTCATCTTTGATTTCTTTCATCAGTGTTTTATAGTTTTCCGAGTACAAGTCTTTCACCACCTTAGGAAGGTTTATTCCTAGGTATTTTATTCTTTTTGTTGCAGTGGTAAATGGGAGTGTTTCCTTAATTTCTCTTTCAGATTTTTGGTGTTGGTGTATAAGAATCCCAGAGATTTCTGTGCATTAATTTTGTATCGTGAAACCTTACCAAATTCATTTATTAGTTCTAGTAGTTTTCTGGTGGCATATTTAGGATTTTCTATGTATGGTATCATGTCATCTGCAAACAGTGACAGTTCTACATCTTCTTTTCCAATTTGGACCCCTTTTGTTTCTTTTTCTTCTCTGATTGCCATGGCTAGGACTCCCAAAACCATGTTGAATAAGAGTGGTGAGAGTGGACATCCTTGTCTTGTTCCTGATCTTAGTGGAAATGCTTTCAGTTTTTCACCATTGAGTATGATGCTTGTTGTGGGTTTGTCTTATATGGCCTTTATTATGTTGAGGTAGGTTCCCTCTATGCCCATTTTCTGTAGAGTTTTTATCATAAACGGGTATTGAATTTTGTCAAAAGTGTTTTCTGCATCTATTGAGATGATCATGTGGTTTTTATTCCTTAATTTGTTAATGTGGTGTATCACATTGATTGATTTGTGTATCTTGAAGAATCCGTGCATTCCTGGGGTAAACTCCATTTGATCATGGTGTATGATCCTCTTAATATGCTGTTGGATTCTGTTTGCTAGTATTTTTTTGAGGAATTTTGCATCTATTTTCATCAGTGATATTAGCCTGTAGTTTTCATTTTTGTGACATATTTGTCTGGTTTTGGTATTAGGGTGATGGTGGCCTCGTAGAATGAGTTTGGGAGTGTCCCAAACTCTGCTATATTTTGGAAGAGTTTGAGAAAGATAGGTGTTAGCTCTTCTCTAAATGTTTGATAGAATTCACCTGTGAAGCCATCTGGTCCTGGGCTTTTGTTTAGGGGGCTATTGGCCTGGGAGCTCAGCAGACTCCCTGGGCCTAGTGGACCAGGTGATCTCCCTCCGCTCCTCTCCTGCTCTTCCTGGAGGGCCCCTCCCACCTACCTCTTCTGATCTCCCTGGCCTCAGGGACGCTAATCCTGTCTGGCCTCCACTTTTCCTCCCCCCTCTGTTCCCCCACCAGTGGCCAGCAGGCCCCCTATTTGTGGGAAGATGCTAACTCTGGATCTTCTCACACAGCCATCTTGACTCCACCATCTGTTCATAATGATGTATTCTTTTAATTAGTCACTCTGGTAATCTCAGAATCAGCTTGGATTAGCTAGATTAGTCTTATCTTCCACTTCTCCCAGTATACTCATATTATTTGCAATCATTCAAACAAACCATTTTTTTTTAAATCATGTGTCTCTGTGTCTTTGCCCATGCTATGTCCTCCTCCATAGATTCCTTCTTATACAATCGTACCTTTTTCTTTGGCCCAGCTCATGCACCACATCCTTCAATAAAACTTCTCTGCATATTTTGTCTGGCAATGTGACTCATTCATCCTTCATCTATCATATCAAATGCTACCTCCTCTATGAAGCATTCTCTGACTTTTTCAGGTAGCTGTAGACACTTTTCCCCTAGGGTCCCACACTGCACCTTGAATTACATGCTAACATATCACATTGTATTGAAATTATCCTATTATGTGCCCGTCCTCATAAGACTGAGTTTCTCAGTGGCATGGACTGGACCTTATTCGTCTTTATTTCCAGTCTATTTTCCCCTAAATATTTCGTATTTGTTAAATGAATAAAGCACAAGGTTAGCCTAGATAGAAAATTAAACAAGATCCAAATTCATTTCTACGGGTATCAGATGGTTACTTCATCATAAACCATGAGGACTCCCTAACCACTAGCATGTACTTTGTCAGGGTAAAAGAACAGAGCTGTTAGCTGAGTGTAGAAACAGCAAATTTAAAAGGTTGTTATTTTGTTATACTAAAAGTGAGTTCTCAAATATATTTCTCTTGTTTAACCTTTAAAATCACTCCAAGTCATCCTTTCCTTGCTTTAACTTTCAGAGTTAAACAAAAGAGCCAGAGAGTGAGCAGTGATTGTGAGATCAAACTCATTTATTTATTCATTGACTATTTATCAAATATCTGCTACATACAAATCTACAATAGTGAGGAAAACAGACATAGTCACCCCATATCCTCATGAAAGTTATCATCTAGTGGAGGAAAAGATAATAAATTAGAGGTAGATAGATAATATCAGTTAATGATAAGTTTATAAAGAAAAATCATCAGGATAAGAGGATAAAATGTAATGGGGTAAAGATGTGGCTATTTTAGATAAAAAGGCATCTTTAATAAGTTTATATTTGAGAAAAATCTAAAGGTAGAAAGTGAGTAATGCCACTGTTGGGAAGAAGAGGGGCAGGGTCAGCAAGTGCAAAATCTGAGGATGGAGGAAGAATTTGTGGTAACCTAGCAACAGCAAAGTAGCCAGAGTGGCTGGAATTCAGTGAGCCAGGGGGAGCCTGGTAAGAGATATCAGAGAAGTAGCAGGGATCCAGATCATATTGAATCTTATAGGTCATGGTAAAATCTTTGGACTTTATTCTAGAATTTACATATTTTTGGAAACTGTCTTAGTTATCCAGGCTGCCATAATAAAATACCATACACTGGGTGGCTTAAACAACAAGAATCTGTTTCTCACAGTTCTGGAGATGGGAAATCTAAGATTAAGTTGCCAGTAGCATAGGTGTCTAGTGAGAGCTTTCCCCTTGGATTTCAGACAGCCACCTTCTTATTGTGTCTTTATATGGCCTTTCCTCAATGAATGTAGGTAGAGTGGGAGAAAGAGAGGGAAGAAGAAAGAAGAAGAAAGAAGAAGAAGAAGGAGGAGGAGGAGGAGGAGGAGGAGAGGAAGAAAAAGAAGAAGTAGAAGAAGTAGAAGCAGCAAGCTCTCTGGTGTCAGTTTTTATAAGTTCTTATTCCATTATATGGGCCCCATTCTCATGACCTCATCTAAGCCTGATCACCTCCCAAAGTCCTCATCCAAATACCATCACATTGGGGGTTGGGGCTTCAACATATGGATTTTGGGAGGAAACAATTCAGTTAATAGCAGAAAGCTTAATCTGGATGTTGTGTGAAGAATAGACTCTCAGGGAACAAGAGTGGAAACAAGAGAACTAGCCAGAAATCTATTGCAATAATCTAGGTAAGAGATAATAGTGGCTTGGACATGAGTAGAAGTGTTGGTAGTGGTGAAAGGTAGTGATATTTTAGACATATTTTAAAAGTAGAGCCCACAGGATTTGCTAATAAATTTTATGTGGGTTATGAGAGGAAATACTCAAGAATGACTCCAAGGATTCTGGCCTGGACAACTGGTGAATGTTGGTGTCATTTACTACAATGGGAAACACTGGGAAAAGACAGTTTGGATTGGAGGGGGTAGAATCAGGAGCTCAATTTTGAGTGTGTTAGGTTTAAGCTGCCAAGTGGGTAGTGGAATATATCAATCTGGAGCTGACGGAACAGGTCTAGAATGAATATACAAATTTAGGAGCCATTAGTGTGCAGATGATGTTTAAAAATCAAGGGATGATATCACCTATGGAACAAATGTAGATAGAGAAGAAAATAGGAGTAAGGATAAGCCCTAGGGCACTCCAGCATTTTAGGGAGGTGGGAGTAGAGAAAGAGAATCTACAAAATAAGACAGAACAGCTAATGAGCTAACAGAAAAAAGGGGAAAAACAGATTAATGTAGTTTACTGAAAGCCAAGTGAATAAAGGATATCAGCTTGGAAGTAGTAGTCATCTGTGCCAGTGCTGCTGAGAGGTCAAGTAAATGACAGCTAAAAATTTACCATTGGAATTAAAAACATAAGCCCCATGCCCTTTATTAATAACAGTTGTCAGAATGTAAATGAACTTGATGAGCAGTAACCACCTTCGGGGAGAATTTAAATGCAAAAAGGATAAAACTGCAGGTTAGGTAGAAAAGAGAATTTTATCCTGACAATAGTTTATGGAAGATTAGCACTGCAAGGTTGACTCAAAAGCCTTCTCCAGAGATCTATAAAACATGATAGGTAATGATTTAAGGCTGCTTGTGGGAGAATTATTCAAAGGTAATCCTGCAAGGAGGTGTAGGCTAGATTGTCTACAGATCATTTTCAGCTTTCAGGAACCATTACTATCCTTTATGCAAACCAATGGTTTTTACAAAGCTGCCAATTAAGATTGTAGTTCACTTTTATAGATCTTGTGCATGGAAATGTTCATGAGGCTTACCTCATTTTTCAAAAGAGAGAATTTCAGTGTTAAAAGCAAATAAAAGATTGAGCAGTAGTGTAACAGAAAGATGATAACTCTTCTTGTAAATGTAAATATATAGATACTGGGGAGTATATTCCTGACAACTGCTTATAATGAGATGATGTCAAGTGTGGAGTGACTACTTTTGACTCCTACTAATGGTAAATGCATTTGCAATTTCTTGGTCCAGGGATGATAACAGAGTTGACAAAATTTTTAATGAAAATCAAAATTCCCTGTTATACTTGATTGAATGTTAGTCAAATCTATTGCTTTTGATCAGTGTAACACATTTGGGGTTAGACACAGACCCGATTCTTTTACTCATATACCAAGGACGAAAGAAACTTAAGGTCATAAAGTCACAGAATATGTTTATAGTTGTATGCCTTCTTACTAAGAGACAAAGTTCCAGGGGAATTACTTAATAAAACTTGTTTAAATAAATGTCCATCATTTTCTGAAGACTTGAAAGGTATCTTTCCTGGTGAAATGAATTTCTCTTAATTGCAAATTTTCTGTGCTGATCATATTTTTCACCCAAGAATGAATTCTGTCCAAAAAATGCCCTGTTTTACATTTGTTTTTGTAAATAAAATATTATTAAGGAATTTTACTTAATGTCAGACATCCAGCTTTTATGTGTGTCTCCTGTGAAATCTTAGGTTCTGGCTAGATAATTCATCAAATAAGAAATGTAAATGACTAACAAATATCTGTAAAAAAAAAAAGTTAAACATCACTACACACCTATTAGAATGGCTAAGATTAAAAAAAAAAACTGACAACACCAAATGCTGGTGAGGTTGTGGAGTAATAGGGACTCTCATTCATTACTGGTGGGAATGCAAAAATGATACAGCCACTTTGTAGGACACTTTGGTAGTTTCTTACAAAACTACTCATAGACATCACATGATCCAGCAATTTTGTTCCCTGATATTTACCCAAATGAATTGAAAACATGTCTACATAAAACCTGCACATGAATGTTTTTTATAATTTAATTTTATTTATTTTTACATCTTTATTGGAGTATAATTGCTTTACAATGGTGTGTTAGTTTCTGCTTTATAACAAAGTGAATCAGTTATACATATACATATGTTCCCATATCTCTTCCCTCTTGCATCTCCCTCCCTCGCACCCTCCCTATCCCACCCCTCTAGGTGGTCACAAAGCACCGAGCTGATCTCCCAGTGCTATGCGGCTGCTTCCCACTAGCTATCTATTTTACGTTTGGTAGTGTATATATGTCCATGCCATTCTCTCACTTTGTCACAGCTTACCCTTCCCCCTCCCCATATTCTCAAGTCCATTCTCCAGTAGGTCTTTGTCTTTATTCCTGTCTTACCCTTAAGCTCTTCATGTCATTTTTTCCCTTAAATTCCATATATATGTGTTAGCATACGGTATTTGTCATTCTTTTTCTGACTTACTTCACTCTGTATGACAGACTCTAGGTCCATCCATCTCATTACAAATAGCTCAATTTCATTTCTTTTTATGGCTGAGTAATATTCCATTGTATATATGTGCCACATCTTCTTTATCCATTCATCTGTCAATGGACACTTAGGTTGTTTCCATCTCCTGGCTATTGTAAATAGAGCTGCAATGAATATTTTGGTACATGACTCCTTTTGAATTATGGTTTTCTCAGGGTATATACCCAGTAGTGGGATTGCTGGCTCTATGGTAGTTCTATTTGTAGTTTTCTAAGGAACCTCCATACTGTTCTCCATAGTGGCTGTACCAATTCACATTCCCACCAGCAGTGCAAGAGTGTTCCCTTTTCTCCACACTCTCTCCAGCATGTATTGTTTCTAGATTTTTTGATGATGGCCATTCTGACTGGTGTGAGATGATATCTCATTGTAGTTTTGATTTGCATTTCTCTAATGATTAATGATGTTGAGCATTCTTTCATGTGTTTGTTGGCAGTCTGTATATCTTCTTTGGAGAAACGTCTATTTAGGTCTTCTGCCCATTTTTGGATTGGGTTGTTTGTTTTTTTGTTATTGAGCTTCATGAGCTGCTTGTAAATTTTGGAGATTAATCCTTTGTCAGTTGCTCCATTTGCAAATATTTTCTCCCATTCTGTGGGTTGTCTTTTGGTCTTGTTTATGGTTTCCTTTGCTGTGCAAAAGCTTTGAAGTTTCATTAGGTCCCACTTGTTTATTTTTGTTTCTATTTCCATTTCTCTAGGAGGTGGGTCAAAAAGGATCTTGCTGTGATTTATGTCATAGAGTGTTCTGCCTATGTTTTCCTCTAAGAGTTTGATAGTTTCTGGCCTTACATTTAGGTCTTTAATCCATTTTGAGCTTATTTTTGTGTATGGTGTTAGGGAGTGATCTAATCTCATACTTTTACATGTACCTGTCCAGTTTTCCCAGCACCACTTATTGAAGAGGCTGTCGTTTCTCCACCGTACATTCCTGCTTCCTTTATCAAAGATAAGGTGACCATATGTGCGTGGGTTTATCTCTGGGATTTCTATCCTGTTCCATTGATCTATATTTCTGTTTTCGTGCCAGTACCATACTGTCTTGATAACTGTAGCTTCGTAGTATAGTGTGAAGTCTGGGAGCCTGATTCCTCCAGCTCCGCTTTTCATTCTCAAGATTGTTTTGGCTCTTCGGGGTCTTTTGTGTTTCCATACAAATTGTGAAATTTTTTGTTCTAGCTCTGTGAAAAATTCCAGTGGTAGTTTGATAGGGATTGCATTGAATCTGTAGATTGCTTTGGGTAGTAGAGTCATTTTCACAATGTTGATTCTTCCAATCCAAGAACATGGTATACCTCTCCCTCTATTTGTATCATCTTTAATTTCTTTCATCAGTGTCTTATAATTTTCTGCATACAGGTCTTTTGTCTCCTTAGTTAGGGTTATTCCTAGATATTTTATTCTTTTTGTTGCAATGGTAAATGGGAGTGTTTCCTTGATTTCACTTTCAGACTATTCATCATTAGTGTATAGGAATGCCAGAGATTTCTGTGCATTAATTTTGTATCCTGCTACTTTACCAGATTCATTGATTAGCTCTAGTAGCTTTCTGGTAGCATCTTTAGGATTCTCTATGTATAGGATCATGTCATCTGCAAACAGTGACAGCTTTACTTCTTCTTTTCCGATTTGGATTCCTTTTATTTCCTTTTCTTCTTTGATTGCTGTGGCTAAAACTTCCAAAACTATGTTGAATAAGATTGGTGAGAGTGGGCAACCTTGTCTTGTTCCTGATCTTAGTGGAAATGCTTTCAGTTTTTCTCCATTGAGGACGATGTTGGCTGTGGGTTTGTCATATATGGCCTTTATTATGTTGAGGAAAGTTCTCTCTATGCCTACTTTCTGCAGGGTTTTTATCAGAAATGGGTGTTGAATTTTGTCGAACGCTTTCTCTGCATCTATTTAGATGATCATATGGTTTTCCTCCTTCAATTTGTTAATATGGTGTATTACATTGATTGATTTGCGTATACTGAAGAATCCTTGCATTCCTGGAATAAACCCCCCTTGATCATGGTGTATGATCCTTTTAATGTGCTGTTGGATTCTGTTTGCTAGTATTTTGTTGAGGATTTTTGCATCTATGTTCATCAGTGATATTGGCCTGTAGTTTTCTTTCTTTGTGACATCCTTGTCTGGTTTTGGTATCAGGGTGATGGTGGCCTCGTAGAATGAGTTTGGGAGTGTTCCTTCTCTTTTGGAAGAGATTGAGAAGGATAGGTGTTAGCTCTTCTCTAAATGTTTGATAGAATTCGCCTGTGAAGCCATCTGGTCCTGGGCTTTTGTTTGTTGGAAGATTTTTAATCACAGTTTCAATTTCAGTGCTTGTGATTGGCCTGATCATATTTTCTATTTCTTTCTGATTCAGTCTTGGCAGATAACCTCCACATGAATGTTTATAGCAATTTTATTCATAATTGCCAAAACTCGGAATCAACCAAGGTGTACTTCACCAGGTGAATGGATAGTCAAACATCCATACAAAGGAATATTATTCAATGATAAAAAAATGAGTTATTAAGCCACAAAGGCATGGAGGAAATTTAAATGCATATTCCTAAGTGAAAGAAGCCAATCTGAAAAGGCTACATACTGTATGATTCCAACCATATGACATTCTGGAAAAGACAAAACTATAGAGATAGTAAAAAGATCAGTGGTTTCCAGGGGTTAAGGAATAGGGATGGATGGCAAGGCAGAGTGCAGAAGATTCTAGGGCAATGAAAATGCTATGTATGATACTATAATTGTGGATATATGCCATTATACATTTGTCAAAACTCATAGAATATACAACACGGAGAGTGAACCCCAATGTAAACTATGGACTTTAGTTAACAATAATGTATCAATATTAGTTCATCATTGTAACAAATATACCATATTAATGTAAGATGTTAATAATAATTTGAGAAATTTTGTAGGAGGGGATGTGATGGGGTTACAGAAACTGTACTATCCACTCAATCTTTCTGTTAACCTAAATTTGTTCTAAAACATAAAGCATATTAATTTAAAAAATAACCTTCTGAAACTGACTCAAGTAAGACACAGAAAATATGAATAGACCTATAACAAACAAAAACATGAAATTGTTCATTTAAAACCTTCCCAGAAAGAAAAATCCAGGTTCAGTAGCATCACTGATGAATTATCCCAAATACTTAAAGAAGAATTAATACCAATCCTTCACACAATCTTCCAAAAATAGAAGACTTCTCACATCATTCTATAATGCTCTGACAAAACTAGACAAAATTATGCCAAGAAAATAAACCACCAACCAATATCTCTTATGAATATAGACACAAAATTCTCAACAAAATGTGAGCAAAGAAAACGTAGCAATACATAAATGGTGTTGTGTTTTTAATTCCAAATTCCAATTTTCATTGCTGCAATATAGTAAAGCAATTTATCATTGTATATTAACCTTTTATACTACAACCTTGCTATAATTGCTTAGTAGTTCCAAGAGGGTCTTTTTGTTAATTCTTGGAATTTTCTACATAGACAATCATATCATATGCAAACAAAAACAGCTTTATTTATTCCTCCCCAATCCGTATACCTTTAATTTCCTTTTCTTGTCTTATTGCATTAGTGAAGACTTCCAGGACAATGCTGACTAAGAGTGGTGAGAGAGAACAATATTGCCTTGTTTCTGATATTAGCAGGAAATCACCTGGTTTCTTATCAAGTATGATATTAGCTGAAGGCTTTCTGTAGATGTTGTTTATCAAGTTGGAGAAGATCCCCTTTATTAATAATTTACTGAGAATTTTTTAAATCATGAATGGGTGTTGGATTTTGTCAATGCGTTTTCTGTATCTATTGATATTATATGATTTTTCTTCCTTAGTCTGCTGATGTGAAGGATTATATTAGTCTAATTTCAAATGATGAACCATCCTGCATATACAGAATTAATCTCACTTATTCATGTTATGAAATTTTTTAACACATTGTTGGATTTCATTTGCTAATATTTTTGTACTTATGTTTATAAGAGATATTGGTGTATAGTTTTCCTTTCCTGTAATATCTTTACCTGATTTTGGTACTACTAGTTTCACAGAATGAGTTAGGAAGTATTCCCTCTGTTATCTTCTAAAAGATATTCTCTAATTTTTATATTCCTTTTCTTCTGCTTACTTAGATTTAATTTGCTCTTCTTTTTCCAGTTTCCTAAGGTGGAAGCTTAGATTATTAATTTTAGATCTTTCCTTCTTTCTAGTATACGCATGAAATGTTACAGAATTACCTTTAAGCATTGTTTTTGCTGCATCCCACAAAGTTGCTAAGTTGTATTTTCATTTTCACTTACCTCAAAATATTTTTTAATTTCTCTTGAGGCTTCTTTGACCCATGTGTTATTTGGAAGTGTGTTGTTTAATCTCCAGGCTTACTGTTTTTCAACTATCTTTTCATTATTGATTTCTCGTTCAATTCCATTTTGGTTTGAGAGCATATTTTGTGTGAGTAATAATCTTTTAAATTCATTAAGTTGTGTTTTGTGGTCCAGAACATGGTTTATCTTGGTAAATGCTCTATGAGTTTGATAAAAATATTCATTCTATTGCTATTGGATGAAGTGGGGTTTTTTTTTAATTTAATTTTATTTATTTTTTATACAGCACATTCTTATTAGTTACCTATTTTATACATATTAGTGTATATATGTCAATCCCAATCTCCCAATGGATGAAGTGTTTTGTAAATGTCAATTAGATCCAGTTGATTTATGGTGGTGTTCAGTTCAACTATGTCATTATTTTTGTACTGGCAGGATCTGTCAATTACTGATAGAGGGGTGTTGAAGTCTCCAACTATAATAGTGGATTCATTTATTTCTCCTTGCAGTTCTATTTGTTTTAGCCTTACATATGTTGATACTCTGTTGTTAGGTGCACACACATTCAGGATCACTATGTCTTCTCAGAGCATTGACTCCTTTATCATTATGTAATGTCCCTCTGTATCCCTGACACTTTTCCTTACTCTGAAGTCTGCTTTGTCTGGGTATAATATAGATATTAATTTAACTACCCTACTTTTCTTTTGGTTATTATTAAAATGGTTTATCTTTCTCCATCCCTAGACTTTTTTCTGTGTATGCATATTTAATGGAGGTTTCTTGTAGACAGCATATAGTTTGTTGTGGGTTTTTTTTGGCTGTGTTGGATCTCTGTTGCTGCACATGGGCTTTCTCTAGTTGCAGCGAGCGGGGGCTACTCATCGTTGTGGTGTGCAGGCTTCTCATTGTGGTGGCTTCTCTTGCTGCAGAGTCTGGGCTCTAGGTATGCGGGCTTCAGTAGTTGCAGCATGCGGGCTCAGTAGTTGCATCACACGGGCCCTAGAGTGTGTGGGCTTCAGTAGTTGCACTGTATGGACTCTAGGGTGCACGGGCTTGTGGTGCGTAGGCTCAGTAGTTGTGGCACACAAGCTTAGTTGTTCCATGGCATGTGGATCTTCCTGGACCACGGATTGAACCCATGTCCCCTGCATTGGCAGGGCAGATTCTTAACCACTGCACCACCAGGGAAGTCCAACATATAGTTTCTTATAGAAAATATATAGACTTGTTTTCATATCCACTTGGGTAATCTCTGTCTTTTAATATGTGTATCTAGACCATTGATGTTTAAAGTGATTATTGACATAGTCAGATTAATATCTTAATCTACTGTTTTTATTTACTACTGTTTTTCTTTCTTTTCTTTTTCTTTTTGCGGTACATAGGCCTCTCACTGTTGTGGCCTCTCCCATTGCGGAGCACAGGTTCTGGACGTGCAGGCTCAGCGGCCATGGCTCACGGGTCCAACCACTCCATGGCATGTGGGATCTTCCTGGACCGGGGCATGAACCCATGTCCCCTGCATCAGCAGGCGGACTCTCAACCACTGCGCCACCAGGGAAGCCCTGTTTTTATTTCTTGCCCTTGTTCTTCATTTCTTTTCCTTATCTGTTTTTTAATTTTTATTTTTATTTATTTATTTATTTTGCCACACCACACAGCTTGTGGGATTTTATCAATAGTTCCCTGATGACCAGGTATTGAACCCAGGCTCTCAGCAGTGAGAGTGGAGTCCTAACCACTGGACCACCAGGGAATTCCCATTTGCTTTTTTTTTGTCTCTATTATTTTCTGCCTTATATAGTTTCAATTGAACATTTTATATGATTTTAATTTCTCTCCTCTCTTAGTATATCAACTGTATTTCTAGCATTTCCTTTTGATTCTTAGAGTTTCCATCTCTCTGCTTACATTATCCATCTCTTCTTGCTTGTTTCCACTTTTTCCATTAGAGCCCTTAGCTAATTCATCATAGTTGTTTTAAATTTACTTGTCTAATAATTCCAACATTTCTATGATATCTGAGTTTAGGTTATGATGATAGCTCTGTCTCTCCAAACTATATGTTTTTGTCTTTTAGCATGCCTTTTAATATCTTGTTGACTGGTAGACATAATGTGCTGGGTAAAAGGAACTGAGCTCAACAGGCCTTTAAGGTGAAGTTTTATGCTTATCTGGCTAGGAGTTAGGCTATGTTTACTGTTTGCTATATATGTCAGAGACTAAAATTTCCTCTGGTTTACTTGTTTTTGTCTCCTGTTGTCTTTGGACTTTCATGGAGACTTATTAATAAGGTCTGAAATGTGCAGTTCTTTCCGCTGTATTTCTCTGTTATACAGGAGCCCTATTGATATGGTGGTAATGTGTGGGGGGAGGGAAAGGGTACTATAGTCCAACGATTAGGTTTCAGTCTTTGAATAAACCTGTGCCTCTGGGCTTGACCTTCACAAGTGCTTCTCAGTTTTTTCCCCTGGTTAGGTAAAACAGAAGTCTAGAGAATGCTGTATCGGTATTATCCTTCCTCTAAGTGAAAGGCTAGATGGGGCGGAGTTGGTGATTTCCCCTTCTCCAGGTTGGTAAAAACCCCAGTAAATTAAGCTCTGGAAATAGTTTCCCCTTGAAGTCAGGCCTTGTTAACGAGAACAGAATGCTCTGGGTATATTTCAAAATGGCTACTTTTCCCCTCTTCCTACCAGAAGCATGAGGGAATTTTTACCTAGTTTTCACTGTGAGAACCTGGTAAGGCTCCTGGAGGTAAAACTCACAAAATATGAACCTTCACACTCTGCCAAGGCTTATATTCCCCCTGGAGTTCTTAACTCTCAAATTTGTTCATGTTGAGCCTCCAGAAATTTGTTGATTGAGATTTCTGCTCCTGGGCTACTGTTCCAGTAAACTGTGACTCTCTGTATTCACCTGTCTCTCACTCCAATTTGGAGGGGCAGCAGTTTGATCTATGATCTCAATTCTCTGATGGATTAAAAAAGTGTTGCTGATTTTCAGTTTGTTCCACTTTTTTCTTATTTTTAAGATGAGAGTGGTGACTTCCAAGCTCCTCACTGAATCAGGAAGCAAAAGTAATCATTTTTATTGGCTAGGAACTTTTACATTTTATCTTAGTTATCTACTTGTTAGCATAAAATTGTTCACCATATTCCCTTATAATCCTTTTTATCTCTCTAAGGCCAATAGTGATGTCTCCCCTTTTATTTCTGATTTTGATTCTTCTCTCAAAAACTTTTTTGATCAGTCTAGATATGTTTGTCAATTTTATTTTTTCAAAGAACTAACTTTTGGTTACCTTAATTATCTCTATTAGTTTTCTGTTTATTATTTCATTAGTTTCTTCCCTAATCTCCATTCTTTTCTTCATTCTTCTTGCTTTGGATTTAGTTTGATTACATTTTTTTCCAGTGTCTTAGATGGAAGGTATGGTTACTGATTTGAGAGCTTTATTGTGTTTTAATATGGACATTTAAAGTTATAAATTTCCCTGAGTACTAGCTATAACCCATAAGTTTTTGTACATTGTGTTCTCGTTTTCATTCCTCCCAAAAGGATTTCCTTTGTAATTTTTTTGACTCACTGGTTATTTACAACTATATTTTTAAATTTCCACATATTCGTGAATTTCCAAAATTGCTTTTACTTGTTTCCAATATTATTTCATTGCAATTAACAAACATATGTTGTATGATTTTAATATTTTTAATGTATTGATGCTTATTTTAAGGCATAGCATGCAGTTTATCCTGGGCAATCTTCCATGTGCACTGAAGAATGTGTATTCTACTGTTTGAAAGGTAGAATATTCTATAAATACCTTTTAGGTCTAGTTGATTTATAGTATTATTCATGTCTTCTATTCCCTTGTTGATCTCCTGCATAACTGTTCTATCTCCTACTGAAAGTGAGGTATTAAAGTCTAAAACTATCATTGGTAAATTTTCTATTTTTCTCTTCAATTCTTTCAGTATTTTCTTCATTTATCTTAGGACTCTCTTGTTAGGTAAAAATATATATCTTTGTCTGATAGTGCTGCTTAACAAAATACACAGAGTGGATTAAACAATACAAATTTATTTTTTCCATTTCTCCATTTATCTGTTGATGGGCACTTTGGTGGTTTATCCCTTTTGGCTATTGTAAATAAAGCTGCAAGTAACACTGACATAAAAATATTTGTTTGGATCCATGCTTTCAGTTCCTTTACATATATCCCTAGATTGGAACTGCAAAGTTACATGGTAATCCTATACTTGGCTTTTTGAGGAACCCCCCAAACTATCTGCCATAATAACTGCAACATTTTACATTCCCACCAGCAATATATGAGGGTTTCAATTTCCCCACATCCTCAACATGTTAGTTTGCTAGGGCTACCATGACAAAATGCCACAGACTGGGTGACTTAAACAACAGAAATTAATTTTCTTACAGTTCTGGAGGCTAAAAGTCCAAGACTTAAGTATTGGCAGTTTGGTTTCTCATAAGGCCTCTCTCCTTGTCTTGAAGAAGGTCACCTTCTCACTGTGTCCTCAACATGACCTTTTATCTATGCACAGGCATCCATGGTATCTCTTCCTGTTCTGTTTTATATATATATTTCTTTTTTATTTGCATTATTGGTTTTTTTGGGGGGGGTTTTGGCGGGGGTACGCAGCCTCTCGCTGCTGTGGCCTCTCCCATTGCAGAGCACAGGCTCTGGACGCACAGGCTCAGTGGCCAAGGCCATGGGTCACGGGCCTAGCCGCTCTGCGGCATGTGGGATCTTCCCAGACCGGGGCACCAACCCATGTCCCCTGAATCTGCAGGTGGACTCTCAACCACTGTGCTACCAGGGACACCCTCTCTTCCTGTTCTTATAAGAACACCAGTCATATTGGATTAAGGCCCCAACCTTATGACCTCATTTAACCTTAATTACCACTGTAAAGGCTCTATGTCCAAATATAATTACACTGGGGATAAGGGCTTCAACATATGAACTGGGGAGGGGGCCCATTTCAGTCCATAACACTCCACCACCTGGATCCTCAAAATTCATGTCCTTGTCACATGCAAAATACATTCACCCCCATCCTAACATGCCCAAAAGTTTTAATCCATTCCAGCATTAACTCTTAGTCCAAAGTTTCATCTAAATAATCATCTAAATGAGGTATGGGTGAAACTTGAGGTATGATTCATCCTGATGCAAAATTCTTCTTCATCTGGAGCCCTGTGAACCCAGACAAGTTATCTGCTTTCAAAATGCAATGGTTAGGATGGTTATAAGATAGACAGTCCCATTACAAAAGGGAGAACTAGGACAGAAAAAAGAGGTGATGGGTTCCAAGCTAGTCTAAATTCCACTAGCAAAGCAAATTCCTCTAGATTTTTTAATGCTCAAGAATAATCCTCTTTGGATTATTAAGAAGACCTAAATAGACATTTTTCCAAAGAAGACATACAGATGACCAATAGGCACATGAAAATATGCTCAGCTTCACCAATTAGAGAAATGCAAACCAAAACTACAGTGAGGTATCACTTCACACAAGTCAGAATGGCCATCATTAAAAAGTCTATAAATAATAAATGCTAGAGAGGGTGTGCAGAAAAGGGAGCCCTTCTACATTGCTGGAGAGAACATAAATTGGTGCAGCCAGTATGGAAAACAGTATGCAGGTTCCTTAGAAAACTAAAAATAAAGTTGCCATATGATCCAGCAATCCCATCCCTGAGCATATATCCAGAGAAAATTCTAATTTGAAAAGATACATTCACCCCAATGTTCATAGCAGCACTATTTACAATAGCCAAGACATGGAAGCAACCTAAATGTCTATTGACAGATGAATGGATAAAGAAGATGTGGTATATATATACATATATAGAGACAGATAAATTAGGAGTTTATATTTCTTCTTGAGACACTTCATATGTTATGTTTTTCTAGGGATCTTTCCAAGTATGTAAAGTATCAAACGTACTGACATAAAATTGTTCATTATACCCTCTTATCTTTTTAAGAACAGGTGCAGTTTTTTATATATATCCTTCTGCTTCCCTAAATACTGTACATTTGTACCATGCCTTTTACTTTTCTATCCCTTGCTCACTTTTTGACAGTGATTTGTCCATTTTATTTTTCTTCCTAAAAAACTGTTGGCTCTGTTGATCCTCTCTATTCTATGTTTATTTTGTATTTCTCTAATCTCTAGTTTTGTTCTTTCCTTACTTATCACTTCTTTACATTTATTTTTCTATTCTTTTTCTGGAATTCTTGATATATATGCTTGTCATTAACTTCCAGACTTTTCTTTAAATACACACATCTAAGGCTATTATAATTTCCCTCTACTGATTTAGCTGGATCTAAATTTTATGTTACATTTTTTAAATTTCCAAATATTTCATAAGGTCCATTTTTGTTTCTCCTTTGATTTGGTAATTACTGAAGAGTGTATCTTCATTTTGAGGTATGTGGGGCTTTTTTAGTTACCTGCTGATTTCTAACTTCATCACTTTGTGGTCAGATACTGTTGCCTATATGATAACAATCACTTGAAATTCAAAGTTAATCAGTATACTTACCCTCCAAGTGAATAATATAAGAACCTTAGAACACTAAGCCTGATCCATTTTAACAAACCTCTTCTTGACTTATATGTTATAATTATCTAGTATTTAGATTTATCCTTCTTATCCCTCAAGACATCATCATTATTATTTTAAATATTCTGTGTATGTTTATGTTTACCCATGTACTTGCGATTTTGTTTCTTCAGCACACCTTCCTGCTTTTCAAGTCTTCCTTCTTGGATCATATTTTCTGCCTCAAAGATATTTTTGTTGGTTATAGAACTCTAGTTTGCCAGGTGTTTTCAGATCACTTTGTCTTTGGTATTCTATAGTTTCAACATAATGTCTCTAGGTGTTGATTTATTTCTTTAAATCTTGCTTGGGATTAGTTAGGTTTCTTGAATCCATGTATTGATGTCTTCTAATAGTTTTACAGAAAGTTCAATCATTATAACTTCAAATACTTCCCCTGTTTCACTCTCAATTCCTTTTGCTTTTGGATCTCTGATAAATGTGTGTTAGATCTTCTCAATCTATCTTACAAGTCTGTTAACCCCTCTTTCATATTTCCCATCTCTTCGGGTTGTGTTCTGTATATTTCCTTCCATTCTTTATTATAGCTCTCTAAAACTCTAATTGTGTATAATCATTGTTAAACACATCCATAAAGTTTTCAATTTCAATTCTAATATATTCCATTACAATGGGTTCTGTATGATTTATTTTAATAGCTACTTATACCACTAGGGAAGTCCCTCTACTTATATTTTTAATTCTCTCTTTAATTCACTGAAATATAGAAAACAAACTTATTTTATACCCTGAGTCTGATAGGTACAAAAATACCTATCAGATCTTATTCTATTTTCTTTTGTTCCTACTGGCTCTCACTCATGGTTACTTCTTCATAAGTTTATTTTTTTCTCATTTTCCTTTGATCCCTATCTATGGCAATTATTTTGAGCTTGGGATAAAGGTGAGTTCACTCAAAAAAGGATTTGAGTTTGGTTCTGTTAGGCACTTGAAGAAACCACCAGTCTGGATTTGCTTTAAACTAAATACTCAGCTTTAGGTTTTCCAGGCTACGTAGGTGGTATTTGGGCTGTAAACCTATGTAAAGACTAGCTTGCTATTTCAAAATCTCAAGAGGAGATTACCTCACATTCCTACCAAGGTTCAAAGCAGGTAGTATAGTTTTCCTTGCAGTCTCCTGGATAACAGATTTATTTCTAGTTAACCCTTAAACTGTAGGTGTGGCTCTTTGGGGACCAAGATTTGTAGAAGGATCTCCTGTTAGATTCTCCATCTTAGGTGGATTATGGGCTTTGTCTCCTATTCCCTGAACTCCACAGGACTGTGAAAAACAAAGTTTGTTAGGCTCAGCATATGCTCTTAAAGTAAAAGTTGGCTTTGGAGAACTGCTTAGCCCCTTTGGATCTCTGCCTTCATTTGGTCACTGAATAATAATTTCTTTTCTTTTCAGCTTATAGATGTATTCAAGAAGATTTATAAAGTGTTTTTATTCATTTTGTTTTGTTTTTCATGGGAGAGTCAATATGGGCACCTGGTTTGCCAGTTTACTGGAACCACAGATGATTGCCATTTTTTTTTCATGTGATACTGTTCAATTCTGGTGAGAATACAGTGGGAAAGATATTCTCATATATATACTGCTGGATGTGTAGATGGGTATAATCTTTCTGGATAATAAAATATATAAAGGGCTTTATAGATATTCATATATTTGGGCATAATAACTACAAATATAGGTTTTTATCCTAGGGATATGATCAGAAATGCAGAAAAGTGAGTTTTGTTTATGGGGTTAAAGCATGGTACACATCCATATGATATAACATTATATAGCAATTGTAACTGTATTTTAGAAAAATATGTAGGGACACATGGAAATGCTTACCCTATAATAGTATATAAATTATTAGGATACAAAATTATATACAAAGCATTGTACTATGCATAGAAAAAAGTGTTGAAGTAATTACTAGACTTTTTTGTGTCTTTGTTGTACAAACATGAGTGCTTCTAGTTAACATTAAATTTTTTTCTGTATCTTCAAAGTACTTTTTACGATAAACTATTATATTTATAAAAGAAAAATAAAGGTGTTCTTTTTCTTCGTTTTTAAACAAAAGTCTTAGACAATAAAATGGTCTTAAATATTGGTACTCCCGGACTTCCCTGGTGGCGCAGTGGTTAAGAATCCGCCTGCCAATGCACGGGACATGGGTTCGAGCCCTGGTCCGGGAAGATTCCCACATGCCGCGGAGCAACTAAGCCCGTGTGCCACAACTACTGAGCCTGCGCTCTAGAGCCTGCGAGCCACAACTACTGAAGCCCGCGCGCTTAGAACCAGTGCTATGCAGCGAGAACCTACCGCAATGAGAGGCCTGTGTACCGCAATGAAGATTAGCCCCCGCTTGCCGAAACTAGAAAAAGCCCGTGTGCAGCAACGAAGACCCAATGTAGGCAAATAAATAAATAAATACATTAAAAAAAAAAGATTGATCCTTTAAAAAAATATATTGGTACTCTGAAAAATTGACCTCCCCTAGTGTTTCAATAACACACTTCATTTTGCCAGTGTTTAATGGTTGAGAATGTCCTTTGTGTAAAAGATAGCACTTTTAATGAATGATTTGAAAAATTATACCTGATTAAAGGTAATTAAGAAACAGCCTGAAAAATAGTCAGTCTGGTGTTTTCAGACATTTTAACAAGCAGAAAGGATTTACTGCAAAGGTGATCCCATTGATTATGCAAAAGTGCAATCATTAAGAGGTCTGGAAAAAACAACTTGACCTAAAAAAACTTCTCTAGCAACCAGTAAACTTGGACCAACTTTGCATGTTTTTAACATTCTCTTTCTCTCTCTTTCCCTCCCTCCCTCTCTCTCCTTTTAACCAAGCTCAAAACCTTGATACAATGATTACCATGACATGGCCTCAAATTTCACTAAATCTTGATGGATCTGTCACATGTGGCACAACTTAGATTTGGGAAGTGTTTAAAACTAGAGCATGCAAAGCTTGTAACTGAAAATAACAAGAAGCAAATAGGTTCAATCTACAGAGAGAATACGTTGTACAGTAGGCCACAAGAGCCATGGAGGACATGCCAAAAGGGATAGTTTAATACAGAATGAAAGGAAAAAAGAAATTAGAAATTCAGAAAATAATCAAGGGGTGGCCCAATTAATTCCACATATTTATTGTCCAGGAGAACATTTTTAGTGTCACAACTTTATGCAGGCTGTCTTTTCCCTCATGACACCCTGGCACCAAACATATCCTTTACAAATTTAAGAGCTCCATGAAAGCACAGACTGTTTTGTTCGCTGCTTTATCTGGGACTGATAGTCAGTCAGTAAATACTGGTAAAACCTAATGGACTTCATGAGTTCTGACTGGTGGAAGCCTAGGACGCCCATGTTGTACCAATTCTTAAATATCTTATATATCAGCCTTGGATGTACCTTCAATGCCTAGTACATTGCCTGGCACATATTTGGCATTTTATATATATATATATAAAATTAATACATACATAGTAATATATACATATATATACATAATTGGATGTTGTGGTTAACCATCTGTGGACTACAAGTTCACCATCTGTCCTTTCCTGTATGTTCCCACTGTCATGGTATAATTCCATGCATGACTTTCAGTGGCCTGTATTTTCAACACCTTCAATAATTTGCTCAGCCATCGTCAATGCCAACCTCCATCTGCCTGTTGATAGCTAGTCTATTACCAGAATAATATGTCTAAAATGTTATTTTTGTCATGTCTCTCCCCTGCTAAAACCCAACAAACCACACAACACATAAATGCCTTTCTTTCATCCATAAGATAAAATTCAAAAGGTCAAACACTTTAATTTCAAACACTTTAATTTGCATCAAAAACTCTCCAAAATCTTGCCCAAACCTATTTTTTCAAGTTTAGCTCCCAAAATTCCTCTCCATCCATGCTCATAATGTTTTTCCTTATTGGATTATTCTCCCTATTTCTTCCACCTGTTCAAGTTCCACTTTCTCCATGAAATCTTTCCTGGTTACTCCAACCCATTGTAAGCTCTTCATCTTATGAAATGCAGTATCATTTAAGTTTTATATTTTTGATAAAAATTTTAACCTACCTTGCATTTTTAAATATAAACATATCTATACATCTTGAAATTATAAACTCTCAGAGTATAAGAACCATACTTGTTATTTATTTGCTTCTTTGCCCACAATTCTAGAATATGTGAAAACAATAGATAAAAACACAATCCTAGAATAATATTTGAAAACAGTAGATGAGAAGACAGATAACAATTGCCAGTTAATTGGCTCGCTCACATTTTACTCCTTCCCTGCCTTTCATTTATTCAACAAATACTTCTTTTTATTGGAGTATAATTGCTTTACAGTGTTGTATTAGTTTCTGCTGTACAATGAAGTGAATCAGCTATATGTATACATATATCCCTTCCCTCTTGGGCCTCCCTCCCCACCCACATCCCACCCACCTAGGTCACCACAGAGCACCAAGCTGAGTTCCCTGAACTATATAGCAGGTTTCCACTAGCTATCTATTTTACAAATGGTAGTATATTTATGTCAAAACTAATCTCCCAATTCATCCCACCCTCCCCCATGTCCACACATCCTTTTGAGTGTCTATTCTCTATGCCTGACAGTAAGGATATAAAAATGACAAAATACATTCCCTGATTTCAAGGACGCTACAGTTCAGATTTCAATCACCAAAGAATATTAAATAATCCACTGATCATCCAGTGGAAGAGGTCTGAATTATAGTTTCTTGACCTGATAACCATTATTGCTTTTTCAAAATTCTATTTTTATCTGAAATCTTTCATTGTTGCATTTTTTAAGGATACATTTGTTGTTAAACATAGAGCTTAGAGGCTAAAGCAAGATAAGAGCTACGTAGAAAAGTCTAGCCAGTGGTTCTCAAACCTGGCTTTGCATAACAATCCCCAGGAGAGTTCTTAAAAGATATCCAGTGCTGATGCACCAATATAGATCAATTCAATCAGAATGGAGGGAGGAGGCACATCTAGGGATCTACTTTTTAAGTTTCCCAGGTGGTTCTGATGTGCAACAAAAGGTGAAAAACCCTGCTCTAGGCTAGAATAAAATTGCATTTCTATATGTTAATTACAATTATGTTGAAAGAATAGTAACAAACATGTATAATTTACATATTCATATGAAAATGAAATCATGCCATCATACCCATTGGTTTAAACAACTAAATTAGGTAATGTCCTCTAAGAAAACCATTTCAAAATTCTTTACTATTTTTAACCAGTGTGGAAAAAGAAATCATCAGCTTTTTACACACATTGGCTATTTTTATTTTGCTAAATTAAATTATGAGGTAAGTCTCTCTCCACTCCTGTTTTTAAAATACTGATTTGGACTGAGAGGATCTAATAACAAATGTGAAGGTCAACTATGTTACACAAAGCTCATACCAGTCTAGAGGACTGGTTCCCAAACTCCTCAGGCATCAAAATCATATAGAAGGCTTGCTTACACCAGATCACTGAACCCCTACTTCAGAGTTTCTGACTCAGTAGGTCTGAGGTAGAGCCCCATAATTTGCATTTCTGACAGATTCTCAAGTGATGCTGATGGTGCTGGTCCAGAGATTACACTTTGAGAACCACTGTTTTAATATAGAGAAACAGCTCATAATAGAGGTTTGATAAATACTTGATCAACTTAATTGAGTCAAGTGGTATTTTTTGGGTATAGAACCCACAGTAGGTTCCAATATGTATAAGGATAGACTATATATAATTTTTAATTTTTGGCCACACTGCGTGGCATGTGGGTCCCTGATCAGGAATTGAACCCACGCTCCCTGCAGTGGAAGCACAGAGTCTTGACCACTGGACTGCCAGGGAAGTCCCTGGATAGACTATATTTTTATCAGTTTACTATTTTTCAAGATCTTGCTCATGAATAGCTATGTAAAAATCACCTTAAGTAATTATTAAAAATACAGCTCCCTGGGTTCCATTCCAGACCAATCTAATCAGAATCTCTCGGTGTGGCCCAGGAATCTGCATTCTTAACAAAATCCCTAGGTATTTCTTGTGCACACTAAACTTTGAGAACTAATCCTTTAATTCTCTTACGCTATTGTTTTTTTCTGGAATGCCCTTTCTCTCCATCTCTGCAGAAATCCTGTCCCTTTCTTCAAAGCCCAGCCCAAATACAGCTTCCTTTCAAGCAGTCTCCCCTTATTTCATAATTACCACACACAACAGACAGAATACAGGGAAATGTTGAATGCTGTGGGATAGGTCAGTGGGACAGTAGTAACGCAGGTGTAGGATTGGCTCTGGGTTTTGTACACAGAAGTTATACACTTGAGTTTGTGCACATAAATGGGAAATTACAAGAGCTGTAAGGAGGGTAAATTTAAAACTTATTTAACACAGAATCTCTTGATATATAATAGCTATATTTGAGGCAGAGGTATGGTAGGCATGCCTGCACAGGAGAGGAAACATGGAGGAGAAAAGGAGACAAAATGGCCTCACATTGGATAACTTAAACTGTGTATTAAGGAAAATGGATAATAACATTCACTGAAGGGCCTTTCCTTACCCAAGAGGAGAACAAAATAGGTAACCAACTCAGTTGATCTTGAGCCTATGATGGGGGATGAACCACACAGAGGAGTTAGATCAGGTAGTCAGCAGTGGCATCCAAGAGGGTTGAGGTTAAATGTGGAGCTAATAAGTGACAGAGTTAGAAGTTAAACTCAAGAACTTCTTTAACATCTATGGTAGTTTTCTCTAAGTGTGGTACCTGTCTTACTAATCAAAATTTGCATTTCTTGCAAGCTCTCCAGATGATTTTGATAAAGACTAAGAGAGGGGTGGGATAGGGAAGGTGGGAGGAAGACGCAAGTGGGAGGAGATAATGGGGATATATGTATAGCTGATTCACTGTGTTATAAAGCAGAAACTAACACATAATTGTAAAGCAATTATTCTCCAATAAAGATGTTAAAAAATAAATAAATAAAAACTACTGATCCACTACTCTGGAAATATATATGTGGTGATTATCTAAACTTGGACAAATCCTTGTAGCTTCCTCCTATTCAGCAGCCAGTACAAAATATATAAAAACAGATGATACACATTTGGAAAAACAAAAAGGATCTGAAGACTGGTATTAGGCACTTTACTTTTCATCCTCAACAGTTTACATAAGATAATCAGCCAGCACATCAACAAATACTGAATACTTCTGATGTATTTGCCACCACAGGATAATGGTGTTTATAATTTGTTGTCTTAAATATCTCTTACAATTAAAGAAAAAATTGCTAAGACAAATTTTTTTTCTGTAATGAGAGAACCACAGATGGAACTTAATGATGATTTAATCCAATCTTCTAATTTTAGACACATCGAAATGAATGAAGCCCAGAGAGATCAACAATTAATTTGTGCCTAGTCCCTAAACTATTGAGTGACACAGCCAGTGACTATATTCCTGGTCTCCTGTCTGTCTTGTGCTCTTATACGTGTCAATATTTAGTGAATATTTCAGTTCAAGATGGCGGAGTAAAAGGACGTGTGCTCACTCCCTCTTGCAAGAGCACCGGAGTCACAACTAACAATCATCGACAGGAAGACACTGGAACTCACCAAAAATGATACTCCACATCCAAAAACAAAGGAGAAGCCACAATGAGATGGTAGGAGGGGCGCAATCACAATAAAATCAAATCCCATAACTGCTGGGTGGGTGACTCACAAACTGGAGAACACTTATACCACAGAAGTCCACCCACTGGAGTGAAGGTTCTGAGCCTCAAGTCAGGCTTCCCAATCTGGGGGTCTGGCAACGGGAGGAAGAATTTCTAGAGAATCAGACTTTGAAGTCTACTGGGATTTGATTACAATACTTCAACAGGACTGGGGGAAACAGATTCCACTCTTGGAGGGCACACACAAAGTAGTGTGCACATCAGGACCCATGGGAAGGAGCAGTGACCCCATAGGAGACTGAACCAGACCTACCTGCTAGTGTTGGAGGGTCTCCTGCAGAGGCAGCGGTGGCTGTGGCTCACCGTGAGGACAAGGACTCAGGCAGCAGAAGTTCTGGGAAGTACTCCTTGGCGTGAGCCCTCCCAGAGTCTGCCATTAGCCCCACCAAAGAGCCGAGTAGGCTCCAGTGTTGGGTTACCTCAGGCCAGACAACCAACAGGGAGGGAACCCAGCCACACCCGTTAGCAGACAGGTGGATTAAAGTTTTAATGAGCTCTGCCCACCAGAGCAACACCCAGCTGTACTCACCACCAGTCCTTCCCAACAGGAAACTTGCACAATACTCTTAGATAGCCTCATCCACCAGAGGGCAGACAGCAGAAGCAAGAAGAACTACAATCCTGCAGCATGTGGAACAAAAACCACATTCACAGAAAGACAGACAAGATGAAAAGGCAGAGAGCTATGTATCAGATGAAGGAAAAAGATAAAACCCCAGAAAACAACTAAATGCCATGGAGATAGGAAACCTTCCCAAAAAAGAATTCAAAATAATGATAGTGAAGATGACCCAGGACCTCGTAAAAAGAATGGAGGCAAATATTGAGAAGATACAGGAAATGTTAAACAAAGACCTAGAAGAATTAAAGAATGCCTACAAGAAATAAAGAACAAACAAACAGGGCTTCCCTGGTGGTGCAGTGTTTGAGGGTCTGCCTGCTGATGCAAGGAACATGGGTTCGTGCCCTGGTCCGGGAAGATCCCACATGCCATGGAGCGGCTGGGCCTGTGAGCCATGCCCGCTGGGCCAGCACATCCGGAGCCTGTGCTCCGCAACGGGAGAGGCCACAACAGTGAGAGGCCCGCGTACCGCAAAAAAAAAAAAAGAACAAACAAACAGATGAACAATACAATAACTGAAATGAAAAATACACTAGAAGGAATCAGTAGCAGAATAACTGAGGCAGAAGAACGGATAAATGACCTGGAAGACAGAATGCTGGAATTCACTGCCACAGAACACAATAAAGAAAAAGAATGAAAAGAAATGAAGACAGCCTAAGAGACCTCTGGGACAATATTAAACACAACAATATTCAAATTATAGGGGTCCCAGAAAGAGAAGAGAGAGAGAAAGGACCCGAGAAAATATTTGAAGATATACAGTCAAAAACTTCCCTAACAAGGGAAAGGAAATAGCCACCCAAGTCCAGGAAGTGCAGAGAGTCCCAGGCAGTATAAACCCAAGGAGAAATGCGCCGAGACACATAGTAATCAAATTGACAAAAATTAAAGACAAAGCAATTATTGAAAGCAACAGGAGAAAAACAACAAATAACATACAAGGGAACTCCCATAAGGTTAACAGCTGATTTCTCAGCAGAAACTCTACAAGTCAGAAGGGAGTGGCATGATACATTTAAAGTGATGAAAGGGAAAAACCTATAACCAAGAATACTCTACCCAGCAAGGATCTCATTCACATTCAACAGAGAAATTAAAACCTTTACAGACAAGCAAAAGCTAAGAGAATTCAGCACCACCAAACCAGCTTTACAACAAATACTAAAGGAACTTCTCCAGGCAGGAAACACAGGAGAAGGAAAACACCTATAAAAACAAACCCAAAACATTAAGAAAATGGTAATAGGAACATACTTATTGATAATTACCTTAAATGTAAATGGATTAAATGCTCCAGGCAAAAGACATAGACTGGCTGAATGGATACAAAAACAAGACCCATATGTATGCTGCCTACAAGAGACACATTTCAGACCTAGGCACACATATACATTGAAAGTGAGGCGATAGAAAAAGATATTCCATGCAAATGGAAATCAAAAGAAAGCTGGAGTAGCAATTCTCATATCAGATAAAATAGACTTTAAAATAAAGAATGTTACAAGAGACAAGGAAGGAAACTACATAATGATCAAGCGATCAATCCAAGAAGACATAAAAATTATAAATACATATGCACCCAACATAGGAGAACCTCAATACATAAGGCAACTGCTAACAGCTATAAAATAGGAAATTGACAGTAACACAATTATAGTTGGGGACTTTAGCACCTCACTTACACCAATGGACAGATCATCCAAATGGAAAATTAATAAGGAAACACAAGGTTTAAATGACAAAACAGACCACATAGATTTAATTGATATTTGTAGGACATTCTGTCCAAAAACAGCAGATTACATTTTCTTTTCAAGTGCACACGGAACATACTCCAGGATACATCACATCCTGGGTCACAAATCAAGCCTCAGTAAATTTAAGAAAACTGAAATCATATCAAGCACCTTTTCTGACCACAATGGTATGAGATTAAAAATCAATTACAGGGATAAAACCATAAAAAAACACAAACACATGGAGGCTAAGCAATATGTTACTAAATAACTAAGGGATCACTGAAGAAATCAAAGAGGAAATCAAAAAATACCTAGAGACAAATGACAATGAAAACATGATGATCCAAAACCTATGGGAGGCAACAAAAGCAGTTCTAAGAGGGAAGTTTAAAGCAATACAAGCCTACCTCAAGGAACAAGAAAAATGTCAAATAAACAATCTAACCTTACACCTAAAGGAAATAGAAAAAGAAGAACAAACAAAACCCAAAGCTAGTAGAAGGAAAGAAATCATAATTATCAGAGCAGAAATAAATGAAGTAGAAACAAAGAAAACAATAGCAAATAAAACAACAAGCTGGTTCTTTGAGAAGATAAACAAAATTGATAAACCATTAGCCAGACTCATCAAGAAAAAGAGGGTGAGAACTCAAATCAATAAAATTAGAAATGCAAAAGGAGAAGTTACAACAGACACCACAGAAACACAAAGCATCCTAAGAGACTACTACAAGCAACTCTGTGTCAATAAAATGGACAACCTGGAAGAAATGGACAAATTCTTAGAAAGATATAACCTTCCAAGACGGAACCAGGAAGAAACAGAAAATATGAACAGACCAATCACAAGGAATGAAATTGAAACTGTGATTTAAAATCTTCCAACAAACAAAAGTCCAGGACAGATGGCTTCACAGGTGAATTCTATCAAACATTTAGAGAAGAGCTAAAACCCATCCTTCTTGAACTCTTCCAAAAAACTGCAGAGGAAGGAACACTCCCAAACTCATTCTAAGAGGCCACTATCACCCATATACCAAAGCCAAACAAAGATACTACAAAAAAAGAAAATTACAGAACAATATCACTGATGAACATAGATGCAAAAATCCTCAACAAAATACTAGCAAACAGAATCTGACAACACATTAAAAGGATCATACACCATGATCAAGTGGGATTTATCCCACGGATGCAAGGATTCTTAAATATACGCAGATCAACAATGTGATACACCATATTAACAAATTGAAGAAGAAAAACCGTATGATGATCTCAATAGATGCAGAAAAAGATTTTGACAAAATTCAACACCCATTTCTGATAAAAACTCTCCAGAAAGTGGGCATGGAGGGAACCTACTTCAACATAATAAAGGCCATATAAAACAAACCCACAGGAAACATCATTCTCAATGGTGAAAAATTGAAAGCATTCCCTCTAAGGTCAGGGACAAGACAAGGATGTCCACGCTCGCCACCATTATTCAACATAGTTTTGGAATTCCTAGCCAAAGCAATCAGAGAAGAAAAAGAAATAAAAGGAATACAAATTGGAAAAGAAGAAGTAAAACTGTCACTGTGTGCAGATGACATGATACTATACATAGAGAATCCTAAAAATGCCAACAGAAAACTACTAGAGCTTATCACTGAATTTGGTAACGTTGCAGGATACAAAATTCACACACAGAAATCTCTTGTATTCCTATATACTAATGATGAAACATCTGAAAGAGAAATTAAGGAAACACTCCCATTTACCATTGCAATGAAAAGAATAAAATACCTAGGAATAAACCTATCTAAGGAGACAAAAGACCTGTATGCAGAAAACTATAAGACACTGATGAAAGAAATTAAAGTTGATACAAACATATGGAGAGATATACCATGTTCTTGGATTGGAAGAAGGAACATTGTGAAAATGACTCTACTATCCAAGGCAATCTACAGATTCAATGCAATCCCTATCAAATTACCAGTGGCATTTTTCACAGAACTAGAACAAAAAATTTCACAGTTTGTATGGAAATACAAAAGACTCCGAATAGCCAAAGCAATCTTGAGAAAGAAAAACAGCACTGGAGGAATCAGGCTCCCTGGCTTCAGACTATACTACAAAGCTACAGTAATCAAGACAATATGGTACTGGCACAAAAACAGAAATATAGATCAATGGGACAAGAGAGAAAGCCCAGAGATAAACCCATGCACCTGTGGTCAACTAATCTATGACAAAGGAGGCAAGGATATACAATGGAGAAAAGACAATAAGTGGTGCTGGGGAAGCTGGACAGCTACATGTAAAAGAATGAAATTAGAACACTCTGTAACACCATACACAAAAATAAACTCAAAATGGATTAAAGACCTAAATGTGAGACCAGACACTATAAAACTCTTAGAGGAAAACATAGGAAGAACACTCTTTGACATCAATCACAGCAAGATCTTTTTTGATCCATCTCCTAGAGAAATGGAAAGAAAAACAGAAATAAACAAATGGGACCCTATGAAACTTAAAAGCTTTGGCACAGCAAAGGAAAACATAAACAAGACAACCCTCATAATGGGAGAAAATATTTGCAAATGAAGCAACTGACAGAGGATTAACCTCCAAAATACTCATGCAGCTCAATATCAAAAAAAACAAACACCCCAGTCCAAAAATGAGAAGACCTAAACAGACATTTCTCCAAAGAAGATCAACAGATCGCCAACAAACACATGAGAGGATGCTCAACATCACTAATCATTAGAGAAATGCAAATCAAAACTTCAATGAGTTATCTCCTAACACCGGTCAGAATGGCCATCATCAAAAAATCTACAAACATTAAATGCTGGAGAGGGTGTGGAGAAAAGGGAACCCTCTTGCACTGTTGCTGGGAATGTGAATTGATACAGCCACTATGTGGAACAGTATGGAGGTTCCTTAAAAAACTCAAAATAGAACTACAGTAGGACCCAGCAATCCCACTACTGGGCATATACGCTGAGAAAACCATAATTCAGAAAGAGTCATGTACCACGATGTTCATTGCAGCTCTGTTTACAATAGCCAGGACATGGAATCAACCTAAGTGTCCATCGACAGATGAATGGATAAAGAAGATGTGGCACATATATACAATGGAATACTATTCAGCCATATAAAGAAATGAAACTGAGTTATTTGTAGTGATGTGGAATGACCTAGAGGCTGTCATACAGAGTGAAGTAAGTTAGGAAAAACAAATACTGTATATTAACGCATATATGTACAACCTAGAAAAATGGTACAGATGAACCGGTTTGCAGGGCAGAAATAGAGACACAGATGTAGAGAACAAACGTATGGACACCAAGTGGGGAAAGTGGCGGGGGTGGTGGTGGTGATGTGATGAACTGGGAGATTGGGATTGACATGTATACACTAATATGTATTAAATGGATAACTAATAAGAACCTGTATAAAAAATAGATAAAATAAAATTCAAAAAGTCAAAAAAAAAGATTTAGTGAATATTCTAGCAGCCCAAGTCAGCGGTTGACTTCAGTTCCATTTACTTTTATACACAGTAGTGCTGGGATGGGGTGTGGCTTCAGAAATTGATATCAATGTTTATTTTGCAAAGACTTCACATAAAAGCTAAAAATAGGAAATACTATAGCAAATTTTGCCACATACTTTTATAATAGCATGTGCTCTCTAGGTATAAAATTTACTACCACACCATCAAAAATTGATTGCTAGATTATCTTGCAAGCTAAGAAAAATAAACCATTAAGTTTAGATTAGTACACTCCAGGTGCTATTTATTCTTTTCATTTGACAATTGGCTGGTCACACCTGCTGTCTTTTCCATACTATGCACATGGAATTATAAAGAAAAAGGCCTACCAGACGTTCCATTAACCCAGCTGTCACACATCTGTTGCTGTCTCTATAAATGTAGCAATTTGCTGGTAATTACTCTCCTGATAACAATTGAAAACTTCACACCTCTCTTTAATTGTGATAATCTCTTTTCCATCGAAACTGTTTCAATGACTTTGTGATCCAAAGATTCCAGAACGTATCCAACTATTTCTGATCCTCCAAATGGACTTGTAAATAAGTCTGGTGACCACATAGTAATTTGAAAGCTTACAGATGTGGTCTCAGTATATTCCACTGAGTTTCAAAATAAGAACCCAGAGTAGCTAATAAAAGTCTACTCCAAACTATGGCTATAAGCTTGCTGCGAGAGTGAAAGCAAATTGTATAACTGCTTTGTACCTAAATTTTCCAATCTGTAATATGTGCAGGAAGACTGGGCTCTCCATTCTACCTAAAACATCTTTTGGAGCATAGTTCATGGTTGTTGTCTGAATGTTTGTGTCCCCCCCACCCCCAGAATTCATATGTTGAAAACCTAATGCCCAAGGTGATGGTACTAAGAGGAGGGACTTGGGGGAGGTGATTAAGTCATGCAAGCGAAGTCTTCATGAATGGGATTAGTTCCCTTATAAAAGGGGCCCCAGAAAGCTAGCTCGCTCCTTCCACCATGTGAGAATACAACAACAAGGTTGCAGCCCAGAAGAGGGCCTCCACCCAACCATGCTGGCACTCTGATCTGGGTCTTCCAGTCTTGAGAACCATGGGAAATGTTTGCTGTTTAAAAGTCACCCAGTCTGTGATATTTTGTTATAACAGCTGGAACTAACTAAGACAATGGTATATAAATTTCCTGGGGCATCAACTATGTTGTGGTAATAGCTTCTCTTGGAAATTTGAAATTTACAAATCTACTAGCACAGCTCTGTTTTTCTTAATAAATTAAATAATAAATATTACCATTTATTTATGTAGCACTTTATATTATTCAAAAGAGTTTCAACCATAAGGCATTAATTTAAGTACCTGCTATGTGCCAGACACCGTACTATGTGCTAGAACTAGAAAAATGATGAAAACCTAGTCCCTTGCTTTTAGAGTCTTTGAGGCAGACCCATAAATAAAATAATCTCTTTTCAAGTTCTGAGCCAGTTGAGATGTATCACATAGTAGCAAGTTAGATAACAAAATATTAGCTTCATATCTCATAAAACTGATATTCAAGAATATGATACTTCTAAGGCCAAGTGAATTTCATAATCTGAATCCCAGAATTAAATATAGACTTAACCATTTAGCAGGATTAGATCTGAAAAAAATAGAACCAGTCCCTGGAGAACAGAACAGGCTACATGCTCCCTGCAGGCAGCTGCTCCCAAGAAGCAAGGGACAGGAAAGTGCTACACTATGCGTGCATAATTTCTGCATCCAAAGTCACCAATCAAGTAATTCATTCCTCTTCCATCCCCAGTTAAGGATGAGTAAGGAATAGTGGCCAGGTATGTTATACTAATTGATGTCTTCCCACCTGGAAGGAAACATCTGCCCTCTAGGTAAATAAGAAAGGATTATTTTACATGTTTTACGTAACAGGAATCTGAGATCTAGAGGAGTCAAATAACTAGGCTGAAATCAAGAGAATAATATCTCAATTCTTTATGGTATGAGTTTGGATGTTGTTACCAATGAAATTAGATCATGGACTTGTCTATACAATGCTACATTTTTTCTTTTGCAAGTGAAACATAGTCATAAAACCACTTGCAATAAAAGCTCAGCTAAGGTTTTGTGGTTTTTTTGTTTTCTTTGCCGTACGCGGGCCTCTCACTGTTGCGGCCTCTCCCGTTGCGGACCACAGGCTCCAGACGCGCAGGCTCAGCGGCCACGGCTCACACACCCAGCCGCTCCGCGGTATGTGAGATCTTCCCAGACCGGGGCACGAACCCGTGTCCCCTGCTCTGGCAGGCAGACTCTCAACCACTGCGCCACCAGAGAAGCCCTCACCTAAAGTTTTGACAGAAGCACCTATCATCTTGTGCATAGATGGGCTTATTTGCAAATTTGAATCTTCTGCCATATGAGTAGATAAGATTTAAAAATGAAACGCCATGGACTTCCCTGGTGGCGCAGTGGTTGAGCGTCCGCCTACCAATGCGGTGGACACGGGTTCGTGCCCCGGTCCGGGAAGATCTCACATGCCGCGGTGCAGCTGGGTGCGTGAGCCATGGCCGCTGAGCCTGCGCGTCTGGAGCCTGTGGTGCGCAACGAGAGAGGCCGCAACAGTGAGAGGCCCGCATACGGCAAAGAAAAGAAAAAAAAAAATTGAATGCCACTGAAGTGAAGTTTTTATAGGGAAAGCAGCCAGGCAAAGGTGAGATAAACATGTAAGACAAATGAAAACCAGGAAGTTATCCAATGCTCAATATAAGAAAGAGTGCTTAATTTGGTCAACTGGCACTGTGTTTCTATAATAGTTATGAGTCATAAATACTTATTGAGCTTCTGATAGTTTTAGGTTCTAGCTAAGCACCATTTATGTGCACCAATTTTCACAACAAATATACAAGGAAGTTATTTTTTTTCAGATGGAAAAACAGACTTATTTAGATCAAGTGACTTATCTATTTTCACATAATCACTAATATGTGGTAGTGTCAGTATTTGAACCCAACTTCTGACTCCAGAGCCCATACCCTTAACTAGGACATTGAGAACATAAACTGAGTTACTTCTGAATGCAGCACATTCCAGCAGGGGACAATTAAATACATTTAAGACAACCTCTTTTTTTCAATCTTGTAATACAATTAGATACACATGACACAAACATTTAAAAGGCTGAAAAAATGTCGACAGTGCACAAGTGAGCACAAATAAACATTAACAAGTGCATGAGCCCTGAGAAGAGCTGGGATGAAAAAGTGATTAGAGCAAGAGTTAAGCTGACAAGCAAGTGCTCCCAGTCTGAGCTATTTAAAGATGTGATAACCTGCTTCAGGAAGTAGTAAATTCTCGTCATGGGAGAGGCTTCCAGCACAGGCTGGATGGACAAACACTTGGCAGATCAATTTGGGTTGTTGTATACGGCTTCTAAAGTCCCACCAACCCTGAGATTCTGTGATTTAGTCAACTTATTCTGAATAGCCACTATGTACCTAGTACTAGGACAAGCTCCTTTCACAAAGAGAATTAAGACACACCATCAAGGAGGACACAGTCTAGTGGGGCAGTTAGCACAAACCCAGAAATGTAGAATGAAGTGTAATCAGTGCTCATATGGCATGGGAGCAAAGACCTACACCTAACTCAAACTGGGAAGGGGAATTAAAAAGGTAAATCAGGCGTTTCTTAGAGGTAATACCTAAACGAACCCTTGAAGGAAGAGCAAAAATTAGCCAGATGTTCCAATTATCTATTGCAATGTAACAAACTATCTCTAAAACTTAAAACAAGTATTTTATTATTTCATAATTTAGGTACCTACTTAGTAGCTGGGCTGGTTGGTAGGCTGCAAGACAGTTTCACTCACATGCCTGGTACCTTGGAGGAGATGGCTTTAAAGACAGGTCTCAGCTAGAACCCGCCCTCTCTCTGGGAAGTTTCAGAGCTTCTCCATAAGATCTATCCAGCAGGATAGGTGGATCCTTACAAGGTGACTCTGCACTCCAGGAACGAGTGCTCTAAGAGATCAAGGTGGAGGCTGCAAGGGTTTTTATAGCTTAGCCTTGGCAGTCAGGCAGAATCACGTCCAACACAATTTATTGGTTACACATGGGTCACTGTGGGTGGAAACACACAAGTATGTATCAATAAATACTCGGGAGGCATGATTTATTGGAGGCCAGCACAGAGTCTGGTTACCACACCAGGCTAAGAGGTTTGGGAAATTAAGAGGATGCAGTTTTCAGCTAGAATGGATATCATGCACAAAGACAAAGAGGCATATAAGACTAAATCCTGAGAAACAGCAGGCTGCCACCATTACCAGCTCAGCAGTGCATGAGCAGAGGGGACACCCAGGCCACACCCCATTGCTTTGTCTTCCTGCCACCGGCTCCCACATCCTAGGTCCCACGTAGATGACCTTAAAGGCAGAAACGCATGCTCCTTTCAACAGCCTGTCAAAACGTGGTGGACTCCTATGAAGTTCTAGGCGTGCAGAGACATCACTCAGCCTTTTAAGGATATAAAAAAGGCATATCGGAAACTAGCACTAAAGTGGCATCCAGGTAAAAATCCTGAGAATAAAGAATAAGCAGAGAGAAAATTCAAACAAGTAGCTGAGGCTTATGAGGTGTTATCAGATGCTTAAAAACGGGATATCTATGACAAATATGGCAAGGAAGGGTTAAATGGTGAAGGTGCAGGTGGAAGTCATTTTAACAGTCCCTTTCAGTTTGGCTCCACATTCCATAACCCAGATGACGTCTTCAGGGAATTTTTTGGTGGAAGGGGTCTGTTTTCATTGGACTTCTTCAAAGACCCATTTGAGGCCTTTTTTGGGGATCTAGGAAGCAGAAGTTGAGGCACAGAGTCTTTTCTCTGCCTTCAGTGGCTTTCCATATTTTGGAGGGGCGGGTGTTCTTTTGATACCGGATTTACTTCTTTTGCCTCCCTAAGTCACGAGGGCCTCACTTCATTCTCTTCCACATCACTTGGCGGTAGTGGAATGGGCAACTTCAAATCTATATCAACTTCTAAAATTGTTAATGGCAGAAAAATCACTACAAAGAGAATTGTCGAGAACGGTCAAGAAAGAGTAGACATTGAAGATGACCAATTAAAGTCCTTAAGGCTAAATGGTAAGGAACAGCTGCTATGCTTGGATAACAAGTAATTCAATGCATGCACTTAACAGAAATGTTAACTATAACAAGCTCCATCTGAAGATTGATAGGAACTTTTTTTAAGATGCCAAATGAACTATCTTTCAGTATAACTGTACCTAAAGTATTTGTAAGCAGCTCATCCAAACCACTATTGGTCATAAACTTTGAGTTTATTGTTCGGACCACATAATAGGACCATTTTTTGGTCTTTAAAATTGTTGTAAATCTCTGCATGCACTTTGTTTTCTATTAAATGTAACCCAGGGTGCCTGTGGCTCTTTCCTACACTAACACTAGCAAGACCTGCCTTTCTATTGTGTTTGAAATGTGAGCTAAGTAGTGTCAGCCTGCTGTGAAGTTAACATTGCCAGGATGAATCTTCCACAAAAATAATCTCAATTTTTCAGTATTTAGTAGTGGAAGATATTAATGCATTAATAGTAATGCATTTCTGGTTTAATTGATATAAATTGAGGATATTTTCTAGTGTGCATGAATGCTGGCAACTTAGTAAGTTTTGACAATTGTTTATTTTATCGAAGTATAATTGACTTACAATATTATGTTTCATACATAAAATATAGTGATTTGATATTTTATAAATTATATTCCATATAAATTTATTATAAAATATTGCCTATATACCTTGTACTATACATTACATCCTTGTATCTTGTGTATTTTATACCTACTAGTTTGTACCTCTTAATCCCCTTCAACTTTTTTGCCCCTCCCCCTACCCTTTGCCCCACTGATAGCCACTAATTTGTTCTCTGTATCTGTAAGACTGCTTCTGTCTTATATTCATTTGTTTTGTTTTATTTTTTAAGGCTGTAAGACTGTATCTGTAAGACTGCTTCTGTCTTATATTCATTTGTTTTGTTTTATTTTTTAAAGTCCACATATAAGTGAAAACATACAGTATTTGTCTTCCTCTGACTTACTTCACTAAGCATAATACCCTCCAGGTCCATGCATGTTGCAAAGGGCAAATTTTCATTTTTAATGGGTGAGTAATATTCCATTATGTATATACATCATCTATATATAGATATAGATGATATATACATATATCACATCTTCTTTATCCATTCATCTGTTGATGCACATTTAGGTTGCTTCCACATCTTGGCTATTATAAATAACTCAGCTATGAATATTAGGGTGCATATATCTTTTCAAATGAGGGTTTTCATTTTCTTTGGCTATATACCCAGGAGTGTAATTGCTGGGTAATATGGTAGTTATATTTTTAGTTTTATGAGGAACCTCTATACTGTTTTCCATAGTGGCTATAGCAATTTACATTCCCGCCAACAGTGTCCTAGGGTTTTCTTTTCCCCACATACTCACCACCACTTGTTATTTCTCATCTTTTTGATGATGGCCCTTCTCACAGGTATGAGGTGATAGCTCATTGTGGTTTTTATTTGCATTTCCCTAATGATTAGTGATGCTGAGCATTTTTTCTCATGCCTATTGGCCATCAGTATGTCTTCTTTGGAAAAATGGCTATACAGGTCCTCTGCCCATTTTTTAAATAGCTTTTTTTTTATTAAATATTGAACTGTGGGGCTTCCCTGGTGGCGCAGTGGTTGAGAGTCCACCTGCCGATGCAGGGGACACGGGTTCGTGCCCCGGTCCGGGAAGATCCCACATGCTGCAGAGCGGCTGGGCCCGTGAGCCATGGCCGCTGAGCCTGCACGTCTGGAGACTGTGCTCCACAATGGGAGAGGCCACAACAGTGAGAGGCCCGCGTACCGCAAAAAAAAAATAATAATAATAATAAATAAATAAATAAATATTGAACTGTGTGAGTTATTTATGTATTTTGGATGTTAACCCCTTATCAGACATATCATTTGCAAATATCTTCTCCCATTAGGTGGGTTGCCCTTTTGTTTTGTTGATGGTTTCCTTCAATGTGCAAAAGCTTTTAACTTTGATTAGGTTCCACTTGTTTATTTTTGCTCTTGCTTCCCTTGCCTAAGGAGACAGATCCAAAAGATACTGCTGAGACCTATGTAAAAGATTTTACTACCTATGTTTTCTTTTAGGAGTTTTATGGTTTCTAATCCATTTAGGTCTTTAATCCATTTTTAGTTTATTTTTGTATATGGTGTGATAAAAATGTTTTAATTTCATTCTTTTACATGTAGCTGTCCAGTTTTCCCAACACCATTTATTAAAGAGACTGTATTTTCCCATTGTATTTTGGTGCCTCCTCTGTTGTAGAGTAGTTGGCCATAGGTACATGGGTTTATTTCTGTGATCTCTATTTTGTTTCATTGATTTATGTATTTATTTTTGAGTCAGTACCATACTGTTTTGATTACTGTAGCTTTGTAGTATAGTCTGAAGTCAGGGAGTGTGGTGCCTCTAACTTTATTCTTGGTTATCAAGAGTGCTTTGGCTATTTGGGGTCTTGTGGTTTTATGCAGACAATTGTTTAAATATGTAATGTTAATCTTAGGTTTTAAAAAGTTAAGTTGGTAAACTGGGTCTTTGTCATTTGCTTAAAAAAATAAAATAAATGTGAATGTGTTTGATGCATTAAAAAAAATCCTGAGAAACACCAGATCAGGAAGCAGCATAGTGTTGTGGTTAAAGGTGCAGACTCTGGAGTCAGACTCTGGAACCAGTTATTCCCCAGAGTAGATTTTGTATCGTAGAACTGAGCTGTCCTAGAAGGTTATGAATTAAATTAAATTTATTAGTTAAATTAAGAGTTCAGTTCTTCAGTCTCATGGAAGTCACATTTCAAGTGCTCAATAGCCACATGTGGTTAATGGCTACTGTATTGCACAATGTATATATAGAACATGTCCATCATCACAGAAGGTTCTATTGGACAGCAATGTGCTAGAAGCTCTTTTAATTGAACATTATTTAACTAATTTGCCATGTTAACTCTGTAAAACATATCAACTGATGCCCAAGATATATTGAAACTTACGGGTAACCACATATTTCTTCACTCTCCAGTTTAACTGTTTGCTTATAAAAAGTCAGTTGTGTTTGTTCCCAGAATTGTGTATTCCAGTCTACTTATATTGTAATTATATAACTTAGTTATATTTGTCAATAGATAAAATGTGGATGGGAAAACTCTTACTTCTATGTAAATTGAATTGAATGCCTTATTAAGAGATTATAAGATATTAGAAGTAGAAACATTTAGAATTCTACTTCAAGATTTTCACTTCAAGATCTCCACTTTAAAGAACATGAAACTGAAATGTCTTAGACAGTACAATTATGGATGTGATTTATTAAAGAAAGATGAAGTTGAACTCCAATAAATAGAACCATTTATCAAATAATAAGTACACAAGATATCCTAAGTTAATATAAATATATTTAGAGAGACAGTCAGACATCGTATGCTTCCTAATGGAAGAAGACAACACCACATATAAAGTAAGTCTGGAAAAAATAAAAATCAAACCTGTAGATCCAATCAAGTCTCTAGATCCAATTGACGATTTATAGGAAACACAGAGGACAAAGGAACTTGTTAATCTACACATGAGAATGCAATCCTCAAAGTCCATACTCTAGGAAACTGTACAAGACAAACAACCTGGTTTCTTCAACATATTGCCAAGAAAAAGAAGAGAGATAGTGGGGTATGTGGTAGATTAAAAGAGACTTAAAACATCAACCAATCACAAGACGCAGACCTTATTTGGATCCTAATTCATATATAGTATATAAAATAAATACTATTTATGAGACAACTGGAAATGTGTACACTGACAGGATATTTGACATTATTAAAGGAATTATTGTTAATATTATAGGTGAAATAATTGTATTGTCATTATGTTAAAAAATGGTCCTGTTCTTTTAGAGATACATACCAAAATATTTACACATGATATATAACATGATGAATGGGACTTGCTTAAATATGGGAGGGGGTAGTGGATGGAGGTATGGATAACACAGGATGAATTGATTATTATTGAGGCTGGGTATACTGAGTACATAGGTATTCATTATACTATTCTATCTACTTTGTATACATTCTAAATTCTTCATAACACAAAGTTTAAAAAAGATAAAATAACGTTATCTAACATTTTTCTCACCAAATATTTCTTTTGAGACCAAGTTCAATAGCATAAAATGAGGAAAATAAAAACAAAGTAAAATAATAAAGATTAAGAAAGTGCTAATTATTTTCCATAATGTCCTCCCTTAGTATCAAACTAAATTTTTTTAAAACATATTTATTGTGTCCCTGCTTTAAACACAGGCTGATGGCACTACAGTCTGCCTACTGAATATTCAGCACTAATTCTGGAATCAACACTGATTCTAATCCCATGTTTGCCACTAACCAATTGCATTACCCTTAGACAAAGTTCTTATTGTCAATAAACCTCAGTATCTTCATCTATGAAGTGGGATTAATAATAAAAGTACATATACATCATAAGGTCATTGTGAAAATTCAAGAATATAATCCAATGTAACATGTTTAGCTTGTTTGCAGCAGAGCCCATATTGGGAGCTAATAGGAGAATACAGCATGGAAATTGCAAATGAGACCAATATGGAGAGTAGTTTTGAAGGTCATACCAATGAATTTGGATTTGCTGTATTATGTGAATTGTAAACGTTCTAAGAACTTGAGCAAGAAAAAATGATGTTTGAGAAAATTGACTTAACTACTCTCTATAGGATGGGTCTGGTGGGACAAAAATAGAAGATAGAGAAATCGCTTAGTTGTTGCAATTTTTGTACAAAGTCCTACACTTATCTGGTGGTTATAGAAACAGAAAATAGTGGACGTCCAGATATTATTGTGAATAGGTACTAAAGTTACAGATTGCAAGGTGTCCATTTGAGTCCTGAATAGACTACTGATTATTGGGGAGCACCATCTTCAAACTATTCACCTCAAATGGCTAGAGACACAGAGGAAAAAAGATGGAAAGAAAGGTGGAAGAAATAAAGCAGACATCAGTCTCAGGTTTTTCATTCTGTTTCCTATTTACTCACTTTATTCAATGGTAATGCTAAAGATGTCAGAGGCTTAATGTAGAACTGGATAAATGTGTAAAGTATCATTGAGATTTAATATGACCTGATTGCTTGAGACAGAGGTAAGTTTCAGGAAAATGTCCAATACAGTTTCCTGTTGATGCCTGAACAAATTTTTCTCTTGCCACTCTCAGCTTGCTTATAACTCCAAGCTGTGAACCAAAAAAGTAAGATAGCAAATTGCTCGCAAAGGGAACTACAAGAAAGTCTAAAAGTCACAGCTTTCACTGTTACTCAAAAAACTAGACTTTGTTTTTCAGAGAAGTAGCATTCTTTACAAATTCATAATTTCTTAAGCAAACTTTCTCAGACCAGAGCAGTAAGAAATGTAGTTAAGGCTCTCATTCCTTCCTAACTGCAATCATCCCCAATGTTATTTTTCACTGTAAAACTAAGCAACTTTAGCTTTTCTTAGTCCATAGAGCCAGACTTGTAATGTTCAATTGGGTAGCTTGGAGGTTTCCCTGGGGCTACTTCGCCACTGCTTCCCCCCACCAGCTAATTAAAATGAAGCTCAAAAATAAATAAATAAATGAAGCTCAAAAAAGACAAGCTTTCCACATCTGACTCCCAAGAGAAGTGAGCCAGAGATTGGGTGTTCAGTCTCTGCCAACCTTCCTGACTTTAGGTGATTGGAACAGATCACTTATGTTTGTACCACCAGTATACTTATTTTCAATGGAATGTGTATTAATCTTGAAAGCATCATGGGGCTTGATTTTTCAAACTGATTTCTTCGAGTAAAATGAATTCTGGAAGCATTAAGCACTCTTACATGACACAGAAAAATGTTGAACTACACAACAAAAGGAAAAGAACGTTTGATTTTGCTGAAAGGACTATAACCTTTAAAATGAGGAATTTAGAGCTTACAAAACGTCTCCTCTCAAATGCACTTCTTTTTGTATTTGATCACTTTCTCAGCTGTGTAAATTTACAGCATATTGAAGGGTAAACCAGACCACCAAGACAATGAATCCATTCACAATTCACGGGCTGTCCACATCCATGAAAAAAAAAAACCCTTTTGCCAATAGTAAATAGAAACAGTCTCTGCATCACTCTGAATTCCATAAGGAAGTATTTTCAGAGGTTGCTTTCTGTCCTCTTTTTTAAAACAATAACACCTTATTAATTTATTAATTTAGACCTCTAACACTTCATCACTTTAGTTTTGCAAATTCTGCCCCCAAGTAGTTTTTTTGTTTTGTTTTGTTTTGTTTTGAATGTATTAAATGCATAAGCCTGCTATGCAAACATACCAACACCAGATGGCAGTTGTATGCCACAGCCTCCAAGGTTTGAGCTATAAGGTGTAAACCGACTTCTTTGATTACGATAAAGAGACATTCTTTTGAACGTTGTTCGTATCTAAAGCATATTATAAACTTAAATTATAACTAAATCTTAAAATAACAATTTAGAGCAAATGTCAAACAACTGAAGTCCAGGATGCAATTTTATTCATCTCCCAACATATTTTACTCCAACAGCCAACCATATAGTAGTGTTTGATTAGAATGCTAATCCTCATATCTAGTATCACCTGCACCTTCCTGACTTTTTCACTTTCAATTCAGTCTTGTTTTGCACCTTCCCATTGACTTAGTCAGGCAAGACATAGCTACCCTGCCTGGCTATCCCAACTAATTAAAGAAACAGCAATTCCTGTGGTGTCTTCATCTCCCTGTAGCTTTCTGGATTTCCCATTTGTTCTCCCTTTCTTCCTCTTTACTTAAGAAACATAATTTACTCTCTACAATTCTTAGATGGTTTCTCTTCACGTTTTGTCCCTGATTTTTACAATTAGTTTTATTTTTCTTGTTGAGAAGAATTAGCTCGGCTTCATTGCTGGAGCTGACTGAAGCTTAGCAAAAATAGCAATTAAAAATAGGCAAACAACCCAATTCCAAAATAGGCAAAGGATTTGAACAGATATTTCTCTAAAGAAAATATAAAATGGCCAATAAGCACATGCAAAGATACTTAACATTGTTAGTCATTAGAGAAATACAAATTAAAACCACAATGAAAAAAAAAACCCACAATGAGGTACCACTTCACATTCATTAGGATGGCTATAACTTTTTTTTTTTTTTTGCCCATTTTATTTATTTATTTATTTATTTTTGCGGTACGCGGGCCTCTCACCGCTGCGGCCTCTCCCGTTGCGGAGCACAGGCTCCGGACGCGCAGGCTCAGCGGCCATGGCTCACGGGCCCAGCCGCTCCACGGCACGTGGGATCCTCCCACACCGGGGCACGAACCCGCGTCCCCTACATCGGCAGGCGGACTCTCAACCACTGCGCCACCAGGGAAGCCCGGCTATAACTTTTTAAAAATGGAAAGTAAGCCTTGTCAAGGGTGTTGAAAAATTGGAACTCTCATGCACTGCTGCTGGGAATGTAAAATAGTGTAACCACTGTAGAAGATAATTCGGTGGTTTCTCAAAAAGTTAAACACGGTACCTATGATCCAGAAATTCTACACCTAGGTTTATACCCCCAAAACACTGAAAGCAGGGACTCAAACAGACACTTATACACACATTTTTATAGCAGCATTATTTACAATAGCCAAAAGGTGAATCTAACAAAGTTTCCATCAACAGATGAATGAATAAACAAAATAAAGTCTGTAGGAATATTACTGAGCCATAAAACATAATGAAATTCTGATACATACTACAACATGGATGAATCTTGAAGACATTATGCTAAGTGAAATAAGCCAGACATAAAAGGACAAATACTGTATGATTCCATCTATATAAGGTACCTAGACTAGTCAAATTCATAGAGACAGAGAGTAGAATGGTGGTTGTCAGGGGCTGGGGGGAGGGAGAATAAGGAGTTAGTGTTTAATAAAGTTTTAGATTGGGAAGATGAACAAGTCTAGAAATGAATGGTGGTGGTGGTAGCAATGTGAATGTACACTGGTTACAATGGTAAGTTTTAATGGTAATGTTGTATAGATTTTACGACAGTAAAAATCATTCTGTCTAGCCCTAAACCCCAACATAAAAGAAACATAAAACCTTTCTTGTTAGTTACTGACTCCCCAGTAATTTTGCAAGACTGATATCTGCATATATGTGAAAAACCTTTCAGATACGATAACAATGTGAGAAAATTGCTGTTTTTCCACCATGAACGAAACATCTGTAAACTCAGGAAATTTGGCATAATGTATATTTTCTATAAATAAAAACCAAAAAAAAAACTTTTAAAAAAAATTGCCTATTGGCCACCTGCTGATAATGAACGCCTAAATAAAAACTGCCTCAATTTAAAGGACAGTATGCCATCAAATGGGAAATTTGGAATAAAGGAAAAACAAGCAGAACTTTACCTGGCTGTATCACAAATCCGTTAATTCAGAGCTTGAGATTATTCAACCCAGGTTAGGCCAATGTTGACATTTAAGTGTCTAGTAAACCATTTCTTCTTATCAATGTAAATAAGAGAATTAATCAATGTAAGAGAACAACCGATTTATAAGGGGTTTTTTTTAGCACATTTATGGTCTACATGGAAAAGAGTGTTACTAATCATAAGTGATTGTCCCAAGTTGAATTTTCCATAAATGCCAGTATTTAGGGTTGCTCATTTTGTAATGTAACTGTTTATCCTGTGTTTTCTTCTCATTTATCTGAAACTTTTGCTGTTTCTCTAGCACAATGAAATATCTCTTACTTCTCTGATAATTATCTAACCATTGCAGAGGAACTGGTGTACCCTCTTCCTCAGTTGCAACTTCTCTAGCCCATCTCCCAGACAGAGGAAGGAATCTGAATTATCTCCACATCATGAATATTGTATTAATATTTCCTGCTACTTTTTGGGCACTTAGTTTATGAGAGCACTGTGCTAGTGCTTTTTCTGTGTTATTTCTAATTCTAAAAACCCTGGGAGATAGACACTGGATCTCAATTTTAGAGTTTGGCGAACTGAGGCAATAACATTGATGTATCTTTGATCAAGGCCACACAGCTATTAAGTGGTACAGCCAGGTTTCTAACACAAGTCTTTTAGCACCAAAGCCTGTGTGTGACCTTTCTGATACTGTGCTACCTTCAAAACACTGATTTGTTACCATCAGACAAGGCATATGAGGGTTTGTACCAGTCCTGAGGGAACAAAGACGCATTCTTCAGAAAGAATATATAATTTGAGCTTTTGCCTTCAAGCGGCCTTGTGTTTTTCTTTTTTTTTTTTCTCCCTGATTTAGTGCAGTGTGACTGTGAAAGCCTTAGAGCTCAAAGGTCCCTCTGCATCCGCAATCCTTAGTTCCCAGGTTAATGTTAGCATCTCTCAGGGGACAGTTTTCTTCCTGAAAAATTAACCCCCTCATCAACCCAGTCTTCACACAACACCAAAACACGAGAGGGCCTCCATTTTCTCTCCAAAATATCTCTTTATATAAATCCCCAGAGCCCAGCCAAGGCAGCTTAGAGGGTAAAGCAAATAACTTCTGGGACTGCAGAGAAGAGAAATTTTTCCAGGAAGCCAGGGCGGCCCTACTGTCAATGAACAAGCAAAGGAATCAAGAACAGATAAGGAACTAGCAGATAAGGGAATTTCCAGCGTGCTCTAAAACAAAGTAACAAAGAAGAGATAAGATGTTTGCAGGAAAAATAACCTTTGGATGTCCAAAAGGCTAGACTTTGACAAAATTGTGGAGTTTATTTTCTCTTGCACTCCCTCTGCACTCACTTCTCTTCCTATCATTCTACTTCTCCACCCCATGTAGTCCCACAGCTCACAAATACTTGTTGAATAAATGCATGTCCAAGCCTCCTACCATGGGGCTGCTTCCTCTCTGCCACCCGCTTAACATATTTCATGTTCCATAGCATCCTCCCTACCCAAGTTAAAACTTGCTCTGTCTTTTAACTTATTCTCATTTAGGAGCTCTAATTAAACTCACTTGCTCAATTTATCTAGCAAAGATGTTGATGGCTAGTTGTAATTTAATGCATTACCCCTACCAGATTACACACTTGCATTTTGCTAGGACTTTCAAAACCTTAGGGCTGTCTTTAACCCTAAGCTATCTCTCCTGCTTCTTCCACTTGTGAACCTATAAATTCTATCATGGTGGTTTTATAACCTCTCCAACAGTAGCAATGAGAAAGTTTTGACTGTACAAGATAAAGGACTAATGTGCATAAGAGATGTGGCATTTGTCTGTAAATATTAATGGAACATTGCTTATAAACCTAGTACTCCCTAACTTAAAGGAGCTTACAATTTAGCTGGGGAGACAAAATTAACACATACGAAAAGGCAAACAACATAACCAAAATATGATGGCCTTCCTGGGTTTGATTATCTAGAACACCTGCTAATTCCAGTGATCCGACACTAGCAGAGGTAGGAGGGATGAGAGAAAAAAACAAAAGCAGTATCCTCAGAGTATATGGCAACAACAGCTAAATGCTGGAGGGTAAATGAAGCAGTGACAGGGTCACAAATACATTGTGAAAACAAGGCCATAGCCCAGGCATATACACCCATCAATCCCAATGTGTGCTAGATTGCTCCAGTGGTGAGGGTACAGGCTCTGGGGAATACATGGATAAAACACTGTTTGATAAATACCTCCTGGAAACTGCCTTTCATCATTTCCCTGTGAGCACACGGAGAATAGAATTTATGGCATCTTAATTAATTCTGTGTTTAATATCCAGATGGTAAGTTCAACAATTGCACAATACAACTTCCTTAGGTTAAAGCTCTAAAATTAGGATTTAGCTACAGATTCAATGCAATCCCTATCAAATTACCAGTGGCATTTTTCACAGAACTAGAACAAAAAATCTTAAAATTTGTATGGAGACACAAAAGACCCCTAATAGCAAATGCAGTCTTGAAGGAAAAAAACAGAGCTGGAGGAATCAGACTCCCTGACTTCAGACTATACTAGAAAACTACAGTAATCAAGACAGTATGATCCTGGTACAAAAACAGAAATATAGATCAATGGAACAGGATAGAAAGCCCAGAGATAAACCCATGCACATGTGGTCAACTAATCTATGACAAAGGAGGCAAGGAAATACAATGGAGAAAAGACAGTCTCTTCAAAAAGTGGTGCTGGGAAAACTGGACAGCCACATGTAAAGGAATGAAATTAGAACACTCCCTAACACCATATACAAAAATAAACTTAAAATGGATTAGAGACCTAAATATAAGATTGGACACTATAAAACTCTTAGAGGAAAACATAGGAAGAACACTCTTTGACATAAATCACAGCAAGATCTTTTTTGATCCACCTCCTAGAGTAATGGAAATAAAAACAAAAATAAACAGATGGGACCTAATGAAACTTAAAATCTTTTGCAAAGCAAAGGAAAGTACAAACAAGAAGAAAAGACAACCCTCATAATGGGAGAAAATATTTGCTAACGAATCAACAGACAAAGGATTAATCTCCAAAATATATAATCAGCTCACGCAGCTCCGTATTAAACAAACAACCCAATCCAAAAATGGGCAGAAGACCTAAATAGACATTTTTCCAAAGAAGACATACAGATGGCCAAGAAGCACATGAAAAGCTTCTGCACATCATTAATTATTAGAGAAAGGCAAATCAAAACTACAATGAAGTATCACCTCACACCAGTTAGAATGGGCATCAACAGAAAATCTACAAACAATAAATGCTGGAGAGGGTGTGGAGAAAAGGGAAACCTCTTGCACTCTTGGTGGGAGTGTAAACTGATACAGCCACTATGGAGAACAGTATGGACGTTCCTTAAAAAACTAAAAATAGAATTACCATGTGACCCAGCCATTCCACTACTGGACATATACCCAGAGAAAACCATAATTCAAAAAGATACATGCACCCCGATGTTCCTTGCAGCACTATTTACAATAGCCAGGTCATGGAAGCAACCCAAATGCCCATCAACAGACGGATGGATAAAGAAGATGTAGTACATATGTACAGTGGAATATTAGCCATAAAAGGAAGAAAATTGGGTCATTTGTAGAGACATGGATGGATCTAGAGACTGTCATACAGAGTGAAGTAAGTCAGAAAGAGAAAAACAAATATCGTATATTAACGCATATACGTGGAACCTAGAAAAATGGTACAGATGAACCGGTTTCCAGGGCAGAATTAGAGACACAGATGTAGAGAAAAAACGTATGGACACCAAGGGGGGAAAGTGGCGGGTGGTGGTGGTGGTGGTGGTGTGATGAATTGGGAGATTGGGATTGACATATATACACTAATATGTATAAAATAGTTAACTAATAAGAACCTGCTGTATAAAAAATAAATAAAATAAAAAACCACAAAAAATAAAATAAGGTTAGGATTTAGGAATTGAATTTTCAAAAAGTTATTTAAAATCAGTACTTAGAGCAGTGGTTCTCAATCAGGGCCAAAGGAGTTGGAGGTTGCTGGGGAAAGGGACACAAAAAGAATTATCTATTATGTTTTTCTGTATATCTCCAAGCTACGGGCATAGAAAGAACAGCTGCTTGCATCTTCCTAAATATGGAAATGGTAGTAAAATCCTTCTAATTATCTGTTTTCAAATAACTTGAATTTCTGTCAAATTTAGGTTAAATATGTATTTCCATAGTACTTCCCTCTTTCTGTGCCCCTTACAGCACATGAAGAAAAAACTCAACACATACTTTCCCACTGATTGGTTTGTTCTGAGAGAGATCCCAAGCTTTTAGGAAAATTTCTGGTATAAACTAAAAATTTCCTAACTCTGAGCTCTGTTTCAGAAAGCTGCCTCTGAAGTGACTTTGCCAGGCTTACTAAGAGCTTCATTGGATGTAAACCACAGTTCCCATTAGATGAAGATAAGATATTGATCGGAAGGGAGGGGGATATGGTTGGAGTAGGTTTCCCTGAGAGAGAAAAGAAGAGTGGGATAACAAACTCTTTCTACCCCCATGAACATACATAGGATGTGACTAGGAAAATTTATAAGATTATAAATGTGGTCTATACAGCTATATAACTTTTTGAGTACCCTTGATATATTCCAAAGTTAGTTGTAGAGAACTTTCTCATTAAGACCTTCCTCTGACCCTCCTGTTTAATTGCAACCTCACCTCATACCACCCACCCCCACACCCTATACCATTTCCCTGCTGTATTCTCTTCCTCAGCACTTATCAATACATACTCTGTAATACATATGTACTTATTTGTTTGGTTTATTATCTGTTTGTCCCACGAGGATGTAAGTTCCATGAGGACAAAGGTCATGTTTGTCAAATTAACCACTATTAAAAGATAATTTCCCCTAAAATAGTAAAATCTTGACTCTCATACAAAGATAAAAATGAATACATGTTAAGGATTTTATTTAACTCACTAATGAGGAAACTGGTAAAGTTTTACAACCAGTTGAAAGTAGAATTCAAAGAATAGACACATTTATAGATCAGGAATATTGAGATGAATGTGCAAATAGAGGCAAACCGGTTTTCCCACAGGGGGAAGAATTATTCCTTTACCTGAGAGAATTAGATTTGTTCGTCTATAGACAAACATCATTGTCTATAGACAAGAAATATGTTGCATTGCTATCAGTTTTCTCCAATCTACAGAGCTGTAAAATAGCTGCCACCCAAGCAGGATTAGATAACCCTGAAGGTGTGCTATGAACAATGTATAGTTTTCCACTGAAACACAGAATTCTCCCTACCCCACAGCAGTGCCAAGCAAAGTGCCTGGCATATAAAACACTTTAGAGGGCTGTGCGAGGGCCAGTGTTACCAACGTGAACCTAATTCTCCAAATCAGAAATGTGTTCATTATTCCTGATTGCCCTCTCTCCTGCTATCCTCCCTCCATATCCCATCAATCACTGCATTCTGTCATTTCTACTATCTGAAAATATTTATTTCGCTGCATGAAAAAAAAATCTGTTCTAATATATAAATCTTTCATCATGTGTTTTCATGCTTAAAACTCATGCCCTCAGAATAAATTACTCTGAAGTAATTTAGAACCTAAGGCCCTTTACTACTGGGTACCTCTAACAAAGGAGAAAAGTTCAAAAAGGCCATAGACAAATCACCAATTTAGCATAGTTGCTGGCTCATAATGGATGCTCAGTAATCATCTGATAAATGAATTAATTCACAGAATTATTCAAAGTGATCCTATAACTTAGCTTTACCCTAAACGTTTTTTTTTCTGATTATAATTTATTCTATAAATACACCTTCTTTTACCTTTTCCATTTGGAACTCAAACTTCATTTAAAAACTAAATAATAACTGGATTCTATGGGAAGTTTTATCCTGAATCTAAGGCACAAGAGTTTAAAATTATAGTTAACTTCTCCAGTCTAATAGTCTTACCTAATTATAGGCACCACTTCCATGCCCAAGGGAGTCTCTAGATGGTATTGTAAAAGCTCAGATTGTTGCAAGAAAAATTAAAAGCCAATATTATAGTTCTGTAGATGAAGAAACTATTTCTAAGTTAACTGGAGCTGGCTGGAACGGATGGCCTCTCTGCCTTCACTATGTTTTGTGGTGTTTTATTCTCTTTGAAGGAAGGCTGATGTGTAAAGAAACCTTCAGAACGAAAGGCTAAGGTGCATCTTGGCTCTGTTCTCTGTGGATACGTTCTCTCCAAGAGCTTATGTTTTTTGTCAGTGGCAGCTTCTTACAGTTAGCATATATTAGGTTGGCCAAAAAGTTCGTTCGGGTGTTTCTGTACCATCTTACGGAAAACCCTGAACGAATTTTTGGCCAACCCAATATAAGAGCTCACCAGGAAAAGAAAATGTCAATTCAAAATGTACTTCTCAAAACAAAACAAAATAAAACAAACAAAAAATGTATTTCTCAGATGTCCATCACTATGAATTATTATAATGAAATGCAATAATTTACACTTAGCAAAATAAAATGTTTAAGAAACTACAGAAAGCACTGTAGTAGGACCCTTTTTAAATGCTGAGAGTGAGAGTAAGGCTGACTTTAGAAAAACTGGGAGGTAAATCAAATTTGCTTTGGTATCCTTCCAGCCTTCCCTTAATTGCCTTATCCCCAAAGATACTTCTCCCACTTCCCCACTAGGTAACCAGGGTCCTTCCGGTAGTAGCCATAAAAGGTCTTCCCTCCTTGTGATATATAAAAGAGCATACAAATGCAAGGAATAAGCCTACTCATTGGAACAGCCTATGATCAACAGCTACGTCTATATTATACTCGCTTTGAATTTGTCTTATCATTTGTCTTGTTCTTTTAAAATTCAAGTACAAGGGAAAAAACCTGTTATTTGAAGGTTCAGGTTAGTTCGATTCAGGTCAATCAAGGTTTTGCTCTAATAGAAAAACATAATGTGATGACTTTCAGCTGTGAAAAAAAAATTGGGGTCTATTCAGTTCAGTGAGCCTGTAATATTGATTTAATGACCTGTTTGAATGGGTCACACTAATTGAACTAAACTGTATTGTTTACAAGAGCAGCTGGTAGTGAAAATAATGTGTCCTATATCCTTCTACCAAAGTAGACAACACAGCTCATTTTACTTATTGCTTAAAATTGGCTTGCATGAACTCCATTTTGAATATACATTAATTTTTTATTTTACTTCATTTCGTATTTGTATGCCCTTTTGTATATCACAAGGTGAACTAATTTCATATGGAACACTAGCATAATAAATAAAAAGGTGACAGGGTAAAGTCTTTCTTATCTTGATCACTCGAAAAGTTTAAATTTCTGTGATAGTTGGGGGAAAAAGTGTTTTTTTGTGCTAACATGAAATCATATTTTGGCAAGCATCATATTGAAGACATATACTAATTGCTTAAGGTATACTATGGGGATATATTTGAATGTGGAGGAAGACGGTAAGTACATCCTTTCTGAGGTTCTAATTGTAGACATCTGAACTATGCCAAAATACCATTTTAAATGTGTTGTTTTGGCCTAAATTAAATTAGCTGACAAATTAAAACAGTAGAGTATTAAGGTCATGTCACTATAACTTAATAGTCTTTAACCATTTATAGTTCTGCTTAAAATGTTTTTCTCCCTCCCAGCCCCATCTGCAAGATACTATGAAAATACAGAAGTACATTTTGCATATCAATCAGTAAATATTTATAATCAACCCACACTGTGAGCATTACCCATATAAAGCATTTCCTAGTTAAAGAACTTAAAATCTATTTGAGGAGGTGAAATAAATACCCATAAGCAATAAACCTCAGTATAAAACAAAGGATAATAGGAGAAAGGCAAAAGGGAAGTCTTCAGAGAAGAGATGGGAACCTCAGTTAGACCTTGAAATGCCCAATTGTTAATAGATAGAGGAAAGTAAGGGTCATTCCAAAGCAAGAGAAGAGCATAAGCAAAAGGGCTGAGAACAAGTTGGCATGGAATGTATTTGAATGGGGAGAAGAACAACGAGCTTGACATGCCTCTAATGGCTGTATCGTCCACAGTGAGAAAGAAGGCTGCTTGAGTAATATTTTTTGTCTCATACATGAGATAATCTGCTCCTCAAGAATAGGAACTGGTTCTACTACATATTTGTTCATAGTTTTAAATACTTACTTCAGTTAAATATATGCAGTAGATGCTCAATAAAACCTGGTTGAATAAATTAACCTGAAAGGATGTAATGACAGATACTAGAGAAGTTGGCCTAAGAAAGAATATCTGGAATTATGATACAGTGAAAAAGCAATAGACCAGGCTTGCCAACTTGGAAATTTTCCCAATAACTCACACTAAGAGAGGGTTTGTAAATATTTGCTGATGAGAAGGTACAGGATCTGCCTAACAAGCTTCTACTTGCTCTTACCCACATGATTTAGCCCTCTGTCCAATTAACCTTCCTAGCCTGGTACTGATTCTGATCCCCACACATTCCATATCAAAGCTTGAAAACTGGGTATTTACTGCATTCATGGGTCTATACATGTTAGGACAACATTTCCCAAGGTGTCCTACAGATTAGTCATTCTGAGAGACGTTAAAAGGTATGTAAAAATGTGCCACATCATCAAGTAAGTTTGGAACCACAGCCTACTCTATCACCATCTTGGAGATTTCCAATGAATATTTATCCATATATCAAAATGTTCTGAAAGGTTCTACAGTAATCTGTTGTAAATTGTTTACATTGTTTAATGCAATATTTCTCAACCTTATTTCATAGAAATCTTTTTATTTTAATCAACCACCTATTAAACATCATTCTGTAGAAGACTAGCATCCCAGCTTGTGAAAACCTTCATTAGGAATACCAAGAGAGTTGCTGGAAAAAAACTGACCATTTCCAGCCGCCTGTGCCTTGTTGTCATCTCAAAGATTTGCCCTAAAGAAAAGGGTCATGACTCCCTACCTCCACATACTGTAGTTTGTTAATCAGAGAGCCTTTGTATTATCTGCCTACTTGTGAAATGATCTAGGAATAAAATAGTTACAGCAATCTGTGATAGTAATAAACATAGTCTTCCCACTTATGTAACAATGCATAGCACAATTCCAAAATTTGGGTTTCCAGGGAGTCTTCTAGTTTTGTGTATTTGATTATGGTCCCATGAACATCAGCTCTAAGCGAGTGGAATATAATTTCTATATGGATCAAAACTCTTACATACTAACAAGCAAAACCTGAAAATTGTTTTAAGATAGTACTTTACAATGTATCACATGTTTTTGTAGCTTTTATCACCCTAGTTTCCAGTCTTAAGGAATTTTGGCCACTGCCTTTCTTTGCTGGAGCTTTGAATGGGATTGATCAGATTATCCTTGTGGGTTAATTAAGGAATTTAATCATTTTTACAACATTGCTTCCATTGGAAAATGCGTTTGGCACTTCATGAGAGGCAGCATATGTGATAATAAGGAGTCTGACCTCTGGAAACAGACATACCTGGGTCCAAACTCTGGATTATCTCAGGTAACACATGAGATTACATGTAAGGAAGGTACTTTTATTTTTACCGCTTAATACAAAATTTACTGCCAATGAGTTCAAGAATTGGAATTTTCTTCCAGGCAGTCTGCATCCAAAACTCATTGCCTTTTTCCCACACCTCTGCATTCCAAAGCACTGCTCTGAAAGAGATCAGGGCTAATGATAGTAACAGTGAAACTAATCACAAAAATCAGGACTGTATGTATAAATGACACAAGTATGTACACTCCTAAGCTATAAAACAGAGCTAGGGGCCTCTACTAGTCAAAGACTCAACAACGTGGTTTACTCTGAGAGTGATCAGGCAGATACATGGTACATACCAATAGGGACAACCAAAGAGAAAGTAAAGAAAAAGGAAGTAAAATGTAGGTTTTTTTCTCTATATTTTCACTTTTCAAAAATGTTGCAGAATTTTTATTTTAAAATACAGAAGAAATCACAATTATTTTTAAAAGTTATTATACCATTTAAACAAGTTTCAGAAATTATAGAAAGTGAGTAGAGAAACTTCTCTATACCATCAATTCCAGCACTGTAAATCTTAACTACACTGTAAATCTTAACTGTAATTCCTTAACTGGAATCTTAAATTCCAGTAAATCTTAACTGTAATTCCTTAACTGGAATCTTAAATTCCAGCACTGTAAATCTTAACTCTTTAAGACATTGGTACATATGTTTCAAGACATTTTTCTATGCTTCCACAAATAATACCTATATGTAGAAAATATGTTCCTTAATCTCTATTTTTAAAATCATAATTATGTCTAAAATTTTTGTGATATGTGCAACCTGTTTTTGTAACACTGAGCTACTTATTAAATATATATATATGTGATATTATTTTTAATTTACAAATGGCAGCTAAGATGATGCTTACTTTAAAAATGAAAAAAAAATCACGTTGTAGTTTCAAAGGGTATGCCTCTAGAGTTGAAAAGGTATATAATTATCTCTTATTTTAGAGAAGGAAAAGGAACTCCCTTTTTTTTCATGTGTTCACTATTTATCATACATATTTAAAATTTATAGGTCATTTTCTTTTTAAATTTATTTTTTAATCTACATATTGTAAAATCCACCTTTTTGATGTACATATTTGTAAGTTCTGACAAGTGCAGATGATTGTATAATTACCACCACAATCAAGATACATATAGTTTCATCACCCCCAAAATGCATAAAGTATTCTGGGTTGATGGTTATTTTCTTTCAGCACTTTAAAGATATCATTCCACTGTATTCTGTCTTCCATTGTTTGTGATGACAAATTTTCAGTCATTCAAATCATTATTTCCCCCATATGTAATATATTCTTTTGCTCTGGTATGTTCAAGAAGTTTCCTTTTCTTTGGTTTTAAGTATTTAATTTATGATGTATCTGACCATGATTTATATTTATTCTTTTTGGAGTTTGCTGAGCTTCTTGAATCTGTAAATTTATATCTTTCACCATTTTGGGGAAGATTCCAGCCAATCTCTTTCTCCTCTCTTTTTGGGACTTCAATGACACAAACGTTAAACTTTTTTTGATAGTGATAATAATGCTATTTTAAAATATTTAAAATAATTAGTAGTAATGATGATAATATATTTTTATCAGCTCTATTGAGATGTTATTCACATAACATACAATTCACTCACTTATAGTATACAATTCAAATACTAAAACTTTTGATATTTTCTCACACAAGTCCCTGAGGATCTTTTTTTTTCAATCTCTTTTATCTCTGTGCTTCATACAGGATAATTTGTATTGATCTATCTGTAAGTTCACTGACTCTTTTCTCTGCCACCTCCATTCTGCTATTGAGCCTCTCCAATTTTTTTTTTTTTTTTTTTTTTTTTTGCGGTACGCGGGCCTCTCACTGTTGTGGCCTCTCCCATTGCGGAGCACAGGCTCTGGACGCGCAGGCTTAGCAGCCATGGCTCACAGGCCTAGCCGCTCCGTGGCATGTGGGGTCTTTCTGGACTGGGGCACGAACCCATGTCCCCTGCATCGGCAGGCAGACTCTCAACCACTGCGCCACCAGGGAAGCCCTGTTTTGCTTTTTTTAAAATTTCACTTACTGTATTTTTATGTCCTAAATTTTTAGTTAGTTCTTTTATATAGCTTGTATTTATTGGCTGAAAACTTCTATCTTTCCATTCATTTCAAGAATATCCATCCTTAACCACATGGAGCATTAGAAAATATCTGTTTTAAGGTCTTTGTCTGATAATTCCAATATCTGGATTATCTCAGGTTTAGCATCTGTTTATTATCTATTAACTTAGACATTTATCTTGGACATTCTGAGTATTCTATTTTTACTTCAGATCCTTTTAAAGTCCTCTGGCAAATGAAGAGTTGGTTGGTTTGTTTGGTTGGTTTGTTGGCTTAGTAGGCAATCAATTCATTTAGGTTCAAATTGCAAGTTTTACCTTCCCTTCTGTGAGCAATGGCTCTAATATCAGTTTAGTTTTCCAAATCATTGTTATGCTGTTTAGGCCCACCCCACATATGCAACACTCAGGACTTACTCTGGTCTTGGGCAATAGTTTATATCATATTTCAGTTTTCAAAGCCTTTTCTGTGCTTCATGTGTCTATGCCCTGCATGCACAGCTTGGGTGTAAGCCCAGAACTTGTGTCAGTTTAAATGCAGAAACCCCCTCATCAACCCTTTACTATCTTGGATTTTCCCACAGTCTCTGGCTCCAAAAGTCCTCTTTTCCCAATTCCTCTGGCTAGAATATACGGGTTTCTCTCATAGGTTTAGACCTGTGTGATGTTGCAAAATTTCATGAAACTGGTGCCAAAATTGGAGTGAAGCAAGAAAAGCCGAGAAAAAAATAATCGGGATTCCCCATACATACTTTGGTTCACGAAGGTCACTTTCCTTGGTGCCTCTAAAAAGAAATACGGGAATTATTTGCCTCAGGGTTTTAGGTGAGTGCCGCATCATTACAGCACTGAAGATCTGTAACTAGTGATTATCTCAGGCAAGGACTGGAGAGAAAAAATAAAGAAAAGATAAGGATTTCCCTTGCATTCTTCAGACCATTTTCTCAGTCTTCTGACTAGAAACAGGAATTACTCAGAGCTTTTGCTGTCCATACCCACTGCACAGGGTGGAACATTCACTACTCTTGAGTCAAAGCCAAACAAAAGAAATAGTAAACTCATCACTGTACTGGCCATTCTTCAAGTTTTTACTTCTCTCCCCAATCTACCTGCTATTGTATTTGTGTTCCGTCCCTAGTTTTTGGTTATAATTAATGGGTGAAATAGGCTGTAGTGGGCTTACTCTGTTTAGTCCAGCACTGCAAGTCCCAGACAATCTCTTCTGGTTGAGGAAAAGACAAATATAGGGAAATCACACATATTAGATATACTTGGCTACCATCTCATGTATCTCATTCCCAAGGATATAAAAACATCAAATAAGGGCTTCCCTGGTGGCACAGTGTTTGAGAGTCTGCCTGCCGATGCAGGGGACACGGGTTCGTGCCCCGGTCCGGGAACATCCCACATGCGGAGCAGAGCGGCTGGGCCTGTGACCCATGGCCACTGAGCCTGCACGTCCGGAGCCTGTGCTCCACAACGGGAGAGGCCACAACAGTGAGAGGCCCACGTACTGCAAAAAAAAAAAAAAATCAAATAAAAGAAGGGACGATTATGTAGTTAAAAATAAAATAGATCAAAAGAATCAATATTAATACCAAAGTACAATTCAAGGAAAAGAGACATTATTTGATAAAGAAGATAATTTGTTTTGATTAAAATGTATAATTTACAATGAGGCTATAACAGTAATGAACCATTACCAAATAACATAGGGTCTCTACCACTGCGTGTACATATAAGCAAAATCTGTTATAAATTCAAGAAGAAATTGAGATAAACATAATTGCAATGAAAGATCAATGTATCATATTACTAAATCTTTGATAGAGGAAAGTAAAAAAAACACTTAATACTAGAGAAAACTTGAAAATATAATTTATGCATTTTAATTATTAGGTATATATCTAATAAAATGTCCTAAAAAGAGAATACACATTCTTTTCCAAAGCTCATAAGCATCTCCAAAAATTGATCATAATCTAGACCAGGGGCTCTATAAACTTTCTCTCTAAAGGGCTGGAGAGTAAATATTTTAGGCTTCATAAAGTCTTTTAGTCTCTGTCACACGTATACAACTCTGTCATTGCAATGCGAAAGCAACCATGAACAATACATAAACAAATAAGCACGGCTCTGTTCCAATGAAACTTTGTTTACAAAAATAGGTGGTGAGGGAACTTCCCTGGTGGTACAGTGGTTAAGAATCCACCTGCCAATGCAGGGGACATGGGTTCGAGCCCTGGTCCAGGAAGATCTCACATGCCACAAAGCAACTAAGCCCGTGTGCCACAACTACTGAGCCTGCACTCTAGAGCCTGTGAGCCACAACTACTGAGCCTGCATGCCACAACTACTGAAACCCACATGCCTAGCACCCATGTTCTGCAACAAGAGAAGCCGCCACAATGAGAAGCCCATGCACCGCAACAAAGAGTAGCCTCCGCTCACCACAACTAGAGAAAGCCCACGCACATCAACAGAGACCCAACACAGCCAAAAATAAATAAACAAATTAATTAATTAATTAATTTTTTAAAATAGGTGGTGAGCCAGATTTGACTCCCAGGCTGTAGTTTGCCAACCTCTGATCTAAACTAATCAGAGGAACTAGAAGCTCTGAAGATTTCTTCAGTAGGAAGCTGTGAGATAGGTCAAGTAAGAGAGATGAGGTTTAAATCAGGTACAAACTCAAATATTCCCAGGTGTCTTGACAGATGAAGAGTATAGCAGCCTGACACAAGAAGAGGCAGTGGTATTTTGACCTCGATCAATGAGAAAGGTGAGAATTGAGGAGTCATGGTACTATTAGGAAAATTATATTACATCTGACTCTCAATCTAAGAGATTTCTTGTGAGTTGAAAAATGTATTCTACTAGTTCTTAGACAAAATGAAAGCTAACGTCAATAAAATTTGCTAGTGGTTAAAGTGACTATTTATGTTTATAAAGATGGAGAGAGGTTTTCATGGAAAGCCACAGGATTAAGAATGGATCTAATTGGGGGTTCTGTCACTAATTACCTGCATGTCCTTAGGCAAGTCATTTAGTCTCTTTTGACCTCAATTTCTTCAACAGGTAATAAGGGGCTTGTAGTGAATAGATACTTACATGCCTTACAGTTTGAAAATTCTATGATTTATTTAAATATTAGTGTGTTATCACTTTAAAAATTATTAATAATACTTGTCAGTATTAATGGTCTACTTAGCTATTTTTATGAATTACCTATCACCCTTAAAGGATAATTACCTGGAAAAGTGATCTATCCATTAAACAAGTCATCAACCAATTCACTTCAATTGTAAACAAACTAATGGAAATAAAGTAAATGGCTTCTTGAGGACCTATCTTAAAATCCCGCATCTGAAAAGTAACAGTAAATATCACAGAGGATAAAAACAAAGGAGCAAAGAAAATAAAGAAAAATAAGTAACTGGATACAGTAAGAAATGATGTAGAGAAAATATATCAGTGATTGTTTCTAGCACCAAAGGTTGTCTAGAGAACTTTGGAGTCCTGATTACAGACAGTGATTATATTTTTTTGAGGAATAAATTCACTACACGTGTAAAAATTAGATGCTGAATAAGGTTTTTTAAAGGATAAAATAAATTTTATTCTCTCTAATACTTTTTGCCTTTATTGCTTTCTCTATGCCAACTACTTACAAGCATTACAACTTTGAATTCTTACAATAAACTTATGAAATAGGTACTAGTCTTTTCCCCTTTTTTACAGAAGAAAAAACACAGGCATACATAGAACAAGAAATTTGCCCAAACTCACAGCTAACTCACACACAAAATAATTGCATCAACAAATCAAGTACTTGCAGAATACCTTCTTTGTAACTAGCATTGCTGGATTCAGTGGTAGATCCAAAAATAAGTTTACAATCTATCAGGAAAATAATGGAATATTTTGAATAAGAGAATGACCACTAAACAATCATTTCTTTGGGTAATATATGAGGATATGAAAATCACTGCACCAGTATTGGATTTTTATATTTTAAACTTTTTCTGAGCTTTATTGAGGTATAATTTATATACAATAAAATTCTAAAATGTCAATGACAATGTATCCAGTCATGTAACCACCACCATCACGATAGTTAATGTAAAATATTTCCATCACTCCAGAGCATTTCCTTTTAGCCTTTGGTACTCAGTATCCTGCCCCCACCTCAGACCCCGGCAACCACTACTCTGCTTTCCATCATTGTAGTTTTGCCTTTTCTTGAATGTAATATAAATTGAACTGTACAGTATGCAGTCTTCAGTGTCTGGCTTCTTTCATTTAGCATAATACTTTTGAGAATCATCCACCTTGTGTGTATCAATAGTTTGTTCATTTTTATTCCTGAGTAGTTTTCCATTTTATGAATGTACCACAGTTTGTTTATCCATTCACCTAAAGGACACTTGAGTTGAATCTGGGTTTTGACTCTTGTTAATAAATCCCCATAAACATTCAACTACAGATCATTGTACAGATAAATGCTTTCAATTCACCATGCAAAAGTTGACACTATACAGCAGAAGTTAATGTAGGAGGGCACCTAAAGGTAAGAGGAAGCCCATAATAGAGAAGTTCCCCCATATAAAGAGAAAAGAATTTTAAGAAGGATGTGGTAATCAACATGCCTTAAGTACCTATGTCTTAGAGAGTCATATACCTTAGAGGAGGACTAAAGAGGACAAAAATTGGAAGTCATTATATGAAACTATTATCAGAACGTTGGAACTTGGGGAAAGAATTATCAGTACAGTTGTGAGAATAGAAGCCAGATTTCAAGGAGTATAAAGAAGCAGTAAGGAATGCAAACTGCAAGTATAGCCTACCCTTTTAAAAGTACTGGCAGTAAAGAGTGTGAAAGAGAAGAGAAATGGCGATTTTAAGAGATAGCCAATTTCAAGGAAGATTGTGGAAGATTTTGGTGGAGGCTGATCTTATTTGTGGGAAGAAAAGAGAGATTGACATTGCAGAGAGGAGATCATTGATGCAGCAAGGTTCCAGAAGAGTGTGGAAAGGATAGGAACAAGAGGCACCTGCCTTGAAACAGGGTCTCTTACAAAACAAAGACAGGATGTTAGATTACATATTGGTGGTGAGGAGAGTTTGGCAATAAAAATCTCCTTAGAATGAAACCAGGGAAGGTCAGGGAGCCATATCAAATGACCTTAATCTTACCCAAGTAGCTAAGAACCATATTTAGACCTGAGATGCTAGAACGTGTATAAAGTTTGGGCATCTACCATAGTAAAAGATCAAAAAAAGTCAAGAAAAGATGCAAGAACTAGCAAGCAAAGTGAGAAATCCAGCTGAAGTTCAGTAGCACAAATTTATTGTGAACTTGATCATTGTTTTGTGACTTTCCTCAGAAATCAAGGTCTAGGAGAAAATCAGATGACCAAAATAAGAAGACATTTCTTTCCTGGGTTAAGAATGGGCTTTGCAGATTTATCAAAAGACTGCAATGAGGGATTGCAGAGGGATTATTTGAGTTAATGATGAGATATGTTAAAATCATGGGTCCGAGCACTAGTAAGCAAGCAAGTAAAAAAATAAACTAAATGAAAAATTAATCAGGAGAGCTAAATTATCACAAGATTATTTGTGGGGTGGGAGCAAAAGGAGAGAAGTCTATAGGTATAAAGGAGTAAGGCTAAGGAAAGAAATATTATTGTGGTCAGAGAGTAGTGATAGCTGGTCTTTAGAATTGACTTAATGAAGAAAGAGTTAAATGGGCTAAATAAAGAACATGTTGGGGAGCAATTTGCAGGAAACGGAATTGCTACAGATCACTTGTAAAAGACAAACTACTGCAAGACACGGTGAAAGACAAAATGTGGCGATAACTAAAGATCTATTAAGATAGTTTTATCTTTTTCTGCAACAACTCAGATTGCCTCCAGAAAGACTGAGGCTCTATCACCAGCACCAATCAAATCAAAGAGCAGAGACAAGCAGTTACCGGTTCTTTGATTGTGTAGTGTTTTTTTCTTTACAATCCATTTATCAGTTTTAGTGCATACTGCTGCCATGCTTACCCTTTCATTTGCTACCACAGTCATAAGACTGTTGTTGTATAGTACATTTCAACTATCTGTCGCATCCCCCAAGTGTACACTGGCAACTTAAATAGAAAAGATTTGATTTTGTTAAACTCAAAGATTTGATTTTGGTAATACTTTTTATAAGCAACACCAATATACTCTTGCTGAACATAACAGAAACAAAAATATGAGGATAAAATAATAAAAGCACCCTGTTACAAAATTGGGGGGTACAGCATGGGAGCTTGGAGCCAAAGTTAAAGACAAAGCCCAGTTATATGAATCTAGGAATTAGTTATAAAGTCCAACCCAGAACCATGGCAGCAGTTGTAAGATATGCTTGATACAATGAAAAGACATGGATACACCAAATTTCCTACAGAGGTTGTCACTGGAGAGTGGAGCAGGGAGGAGAAGAAAGATATATTCACTTTAACTCTTTATACTTTTGTAATGTTTAGGTTTTTAATGCCAAGTATGTATAACTTTTGAAAAATTTTTAAGACTGAAAAAAGAAAAAAAGGAAGGGAAGGAGGAAGGAAAGAAGAGATTTACCACCTGTCTAACTTGGGCAATATATTTAACTTATCTATCTGAGCATCAATTTCTTCATTTATAAAATGGGACTATCAAGAACTACATTGCCTGTTTGTTCAGTTAAGTATTTATTGAGTTTATTGTCTTAGCTGCTGTGAGTTGGCAATAATGTTGTGAGGAACTGAATGACATGATTCAGACGATGTGTCTGGCACAGAGGAAACGTTCAATAGATGCCATTGTTTTCCTTCCATTTTTCTGTATAAAAGCAGAATTAGTCTCAGAACTTGAGGCGAATTAAAACAGTCTAAGCTGTAGAGATTGGTGAATGAGAAAGCAGAACACGGGCAGATCCTGTGTAAATCAGTCTACCTCCATGTCGCCTGAGGGAGTAGACTCCTGAGAAGCCTGAAAAGTCCCAGAGTCCTTGCATCTACTCTGAGTCCATTGTTGCACCAATAAGGTTGAGCTGCAAGCCTGAAGTCTTCTTTTCATCCTTAATAACTTGCATTTTGGAGTAGATTAATCTTAATTTCATTCTTTCAAAAACTGTACCATACAAGTAAATTTATAGTTTCTTGAAGTATCTCACTTACTTGTTGCATGAAGGCTTTCCAAATATTGGCTGTTCATATCTAATCTTAAAGATTAAGTGATAGTAAAAGGCTAAAGTGTGATATTAAAAAATACAAATGTCTCTAAAAATTGAATCCTGGTGGTGAAAAAAAAAAAGCATGATTTTTCTTCAAGGTTGATCTCCTGTGGAATGTCTTTAGGGAGGAAGGGGTGGTGGTGTTGAGGGCAGCCAACTCATGATCTATCAATCTCCTCATTAAATAAGGTTGTTGTGAAGAATCAAATGAAATGATTTGGGTAATGTGTCTGGCACAGAGTAATTGTGTCTGGCACACCAATTAGTACAAAGCTGCCAGATTCAGTCAGCTAAATATAGTTTCCTCATCAGTTACCTTATGATTCTGTAATAAACAACCATTAAAAGACATTTTTTTTGCAATCTCATAGAAGTATCTACTCATGACTATATTTTGAAAAGCTATCAACCCAATCACTTATACTAATTATAATGAGACCCCATTATCCTGATTTTCAGGGCATTGGAGAGGACAAAATTATGAACTGGAAATCCTTACATGTAGGAACAATTTAATATGAGGATTAGATTTGAGCTTTAGATAGATATAGTTGAGAGGAAATCTATTAAATAAAAGTGCTATAAGAGAGTCAGAGTCTTCGAGAGAAATTATGTTTTCTTACTTATGAGAGTTCACATTTTACTAATGCTGTTCTTTCGGAATCAGAATGCCTTGATCTCTGATTTGTGGATACTAGCTCTGCCATAGATTATATTAACTTGCCATATAATCTTGAACAACTCATAGACTTATATTTTCCACTTGTGAAATGAGAATAGTGCTAACGGACTTGCCTAACTCATGGGGATGTGATAAAATCTTAAATGAGATAATGTATGTAAATGCATTTGGAAGTGTGTAAAGTACTATATAAATATAAAGGGATATTCTTTAATCTCCCTCTCTTCAATTCAAGCATTATTCTCCAATTTAACACATACCGTTTGGCCCTTCCATCAGTATGATCTGAAGTAATTGTGCTGTATTTATGTTTATCCACCAGTCTTTGATTAAATAAAAAGGAAAACCATAATGTTAAAAAAAAGTAGTTTTCAAATATTTGTGTTTATTTTTAATCAATGGCATTCTTTATTCAAGTGAAATAATGGAAAGACCAAAGAAATCCTAAATGTAATATAAGTAAAGGAAGAGCTGCTCCATTTAAGTTGGAATATGACCTCTGCTGGCTAAGCCCAACCACCCCTTCCCATTCCTCCTCACCCACCATCTGTAGACCCCTGAGGCAAGCCCACCAAACACAACCAGAAAATTCTTAATCTAATGATTGGAAAATGATTCCCACCTGATTTAGTTTCAAATTATTCAAAATATTCATTCACATTTTACTTCCCATTTACTGCCTTACTTTCAAAGGCAGGTACCATGTTCTCAGCTGATTCTGTATCTACAATGCGGGTCAAATTGACAGGCAGCCCAAATACCATGCCTTATCAGATCTTAAATGTCATCAATTATAAGATGCACATTATTTTATGTACCACTAAGAAAGAAAACAAGTTCTGTCCTGGCCATCTTTTCATAGTTTCTCATCATGATATATTATTTTGTAACCCACAGATTAGCAAAGTTGAAAAACATCCATAATATTCATTGTTGGCAAGGGTATGGGAAAATGGACTCTCTCAGACACTGCTGGTAGAAATGGAAATCATTAAAAGCATCCTGAAAATTGGCCTTATTAACTTATTTATTCACTGAATGTCTGCTATGTATAATAACAAAGAAAATGGAAACAAGTCTTACCCCCAGCAGAGCCTATGTTCTTATGAAACAAAATAAACAAATTAACAAACAAATATACAGTGTCAGTTATTGATAAATGTTATGACAAAAATGATTAAGCAAGATAAGAGGGAAAAGAGTGGCAGGAGGTGAGGTGCTATCTTAGATAGAGTGGTCAGAGAGGCTTTTCCTGAAGAGGTAACAGCTAAGCATATAATTGAATGAAGTAAGAAAACAAAGGTACCTGCAAGAGCTAAGGGGGCATTCAAGAGATGACAAGGAGCCCAGTGTGTATGGAACAGAGAACTATGGATTTCATAAGTGTACTGGGAAGCCATTAGAGGATTTCAATAAGGCATTGACATAGTCTTTGCATTTTTAAAGGATCACTCATTCTATGGTATGTAGAGTAGGTCTTAAAGGAACAAGGGTGAAAGCACTTAGGAGACAGGGGCAGTAGTTCAGCTGAGAGGCGATGGTGTCTTTGACTACAGTGGTTGAGCCAGAGACAGTGAAAGGCAGTCCAATTTGGGATATATTTTGAAGATAGACCTGAATGAATTAGCTGGTGAATAAGATGTGGATTATAGGAGAAAGAAAAGAATCAAGGATGGTTCTCAGTTTTGGGCTTAAAAAACTGAGCAGGGGCAGATAATGAATGAAGAGCAGTTTGAGGAGTGGGGTAGGAATAAATGTATTGATTTGATACATGTTAACCTTGAAATGTCTATTAGATATCCAGATCGTCTGAAATTCAGGGAAATGTTAGGCTAGAGATATAAATTTGGAAGTCATGGGACCAGCTGAGATCATGTAGGAAGCGATTCTAGATAAAGAGTTCCAAGGACTGAGCTTTGGGGCATTGCAACATTTAGATGCTAGGAAGAGGAAAAGGATCCAGCAAAGGATACAGGAGTAGTCAATGGGTTAAAAGGAAAACCAAGAGAATAATAGTATTCCAAAAGCCAGGAAAATGGTGTTGCAAGAAGGATTTACCAAATTGAAAATTATATATCCAAAGTCTCAAGATTGTTTTTACCTATTGACCATGCTTTAGCAATCTATACTGAAGAAATATTCATGTATGTGTACAAGGATTTAGCTACAAGAATATTCATTAGACTGCTGTTTAGAGTAGTGCAATTATAAACTACCAAAATGTTAAATAACAGAATTATTTTTTAAATAATTAGGGTTCCCCATTCAGTGACAAAATAATGTAAAAGCTAAAAACTAAACGAATGTTCTTTTATGTATTGCCTTGAAAAGATGCTCAAGATAAAAATGAAATAAAAATACGTCTTGCATTCACATCACATGGTATCTATAGCACAATGCCATTTTAGAAAATAAGCTATAATCTATGTGAGTTTATATATGTATAGGAAAAAGTCCTGAAGAATTTGCACCAAATTAACAGTGATTTTCTTTGGGCGATTTTTACTTCTTTAAATTTTCTACATTGTCTAAACCTATTTCCATTTTTTAAAAAAAAATCATATGCTCTATTGAGGCTTCACGAATTGTACTGAAATTGAGAAGCTAACATCCTTCCTTGAATCAACTCACAGATGTCACTTTTCACCACTCTAAGAATTTGCATCTAAGTCTAAATGCAATGCATATATTATGTTCTTTCCCTGTACACCCCTGCCCCGGTAAAATTCAAATTACTATAAACTATAAGAAATTCTGACACTCAATCCTTTTGGCCTATTAAGAGAGCAATTTCATGTAGTTCAGCCTATTATTTGAAGTTTAACTTAACACTATGATTCAAGATCTGGGAGACCCTAACTCTAATAGATTACATCATAAATATTGATTCTTTCTCTCTGCCCACCACCCTTAGAGGTTCCGTTCCAACTTGGAGAGGCAACTGTGGTGTAATGACAAGAACCCTAGACTGAGGGTCAAATAGACAACTTTTTAAAACTTTATTGAGGCCTAATTTAAATGAAACAAACTGCACATGATTGAACTGTGAGATGTGATTAGTTTTGACCTACATATGCAATTATGGAAACATACTACAATCAAGATAACAAACATTTCAATCACCCTATAGAAATCACCTATGCACCTTTCCATCCCTCCCTCCACCTCCATTCCCAGGCAACTACTCACCTACTTTCTGTCACTATAGATTGGTTTACATTTCTAGGATTTTATATAAATGGAATCATACAGTGCATACTCTTTGATGTCTAGCTTATTTCAATCACCACACTTATTTTAAATCCATCCTTGTTTAGAGTATCAGTACTGAAAAATTTCAAAAATCAGAAGATCATTGCTCTTTATTGTTGATCATGCATATTAGTACGGACTCATGGATATTTATTTTATACCTTGTGTTATAATCTATTTATTTATTTTTTTGCTCAAATTGTTCCAGCTTTGGCCACTGGGATCTCTTTCAGTTGGGTCCTGTGTCCTTTTGATGTATCCCCAACACTGAGGGTTTTTTTGCTTTATTTGTTTTCTTGCTTGATTACATGTTTTCTTGCTTTCTGGCAGTACGAAATGTTCCAGGCTCATATTGTACATTTCCTTCCCTGGCCCTACAATCAGCCATTCCTCCAAGAACCCTGATTCCTTTTATTGAAGAATGGTATTAGTAACCAATATATGAGCACTGGTTACACTCATTTTTGGGGGGGGGCATTACTGTTCAATTTTTGAAAAGACTAATTTTTCCATTTAATTGCCTTTGGAACTTTGTCAAAATTCAATTTTCCAAAAGGAAGGAAATTCTGACATATGCTACAACATGGGTGAATCTTAAGGAGATTATGCTAAGTGAAATAAACCAGTCAAAAAAAGACAAATATTGTATAATTCCACTTATGTGAAGTATCTAGAGTAGTCAAAATCATAGAAACAAAGTAGAAAGGTAGTTTCCAGGGGCTGGAGTGAGGGGGGAATTGGGAGCTGTTGTTTAATGGGTATAGTGTTTCAGTTTTGGAAGATGAAAAAGCTGTGGAGATTAGTTACATGACAATGTGAATATACTTAACACTGCTAAACTGTATACATAGACGTTGTTAGGATGGTAAATTTTATGTCACGCACTTTACCACAATAAAAATATTTTTAAATGCATGAAATAAGAAAGAAATAAAGTAGACATAACTACAAAAAGATCAGTTGTTTGTATTTATGTGGGTCTATTTCTGTACTCTAGATTCTTTATCAATAAGCTGTGCATCTATCCTTTGACCAATATCATTATATCTTGGTTAGCTTTATAGTAAGACTTGAAATCAGCTGGTGTGAGTCCTCCACCTTTTTCTTCATTTTCAAAGTTGTTTTGGATATTTTAGTTCCTTTGCTTTTCCACATACATTGTGAACAAGTTTTTCTATATCAACAAATATTCTGCTATGATTTTGATTGTGGTTGAATTGAATGTATAGATTTGTTTGGAGAGAATTGAAATTTAGCCATATTGAGACATTTTATCATTGTTTAGTAATTTTCAGAAAACAGACACATATATTTTGTTAAATTTATACCTAGGTATTTCATGCTGTGTGTATATTGTAAATGGCATGTATTCTTTAATTTTGTTTTCCAATTGCTCATTGTCAGCATTTGGAAATACAATTGATTTTTGTATTGACCTTGTATCATACATTGTTAATCTCATTTATTAATTCTAGGAACAATTTTTGTAGAGTCCTTGGAATTTTCTATTTAGAAAATCATGACATCTGTGAACAAAGACAAATTTATTTCTTCTTTTCCAATTTGTATGCATTTTATTTCTTTTTCTTGCCTCATTTCACTCAAGAAGATCTCAAGTATAAAGTTGAATAAGAGGAGTGAAAGTAGACATCTCTTCTTGATTCCTACTGCAGGTAAAAAGTATTATCTTTCACCATTAAGTATGTTGTCACTTGAGAGATCTTGTTTCATTTTGTTTTGTTTTAGATGTTTGTTTTTGTAAACTCTCTTTATCAGATTAACTTCCCCTCCAATTCTTTGTTTGTTGATAATTTTTAAAATTATTAATTGATGTTGATTTTTGTCAATTTATTTTTCCTGCATCTTTTGATATGATCATATACTTTTTCTTCTTTAATATGTTATTATGGTAGAGTAAATTGATTGATTTCCAGTCATGAACCATCCCTACATTTCTGAGATAAACCCTTTTTGGTCCTGATGTGTTATTTTCAGATATTATCGATTTTTATTTTCTAATATTTTGTTCAGGGCTTTGTATCTATGTTCATGATGGATATTGAGCTTCTAGTTTTCTTTAATGTCTTTCTCTGATTTTGATATCAGGGTGATGTTGACCTCTTTTTACTGGAAGAGATTGTATAGATTTAGAAGTATTCCTTCCTTAAATGTTTGATAGGATTCTCTGGTGGAGCCATCTGGACCTGGAGTCTTCTTTTCGGAAGTTTATTTAACTATGAAATCAAATTATTTAATAGATATAGGACTATACAGTTACTTATTTCATCTTGAGAAAGATTTGGTGGCTTGTAGCTTTTAAGAATTAGTTCAACTTATCTAAGTTTCCAGATGTATACGCATACAATTGTCCTCAGTATTCCTGTATTATCCTTTTATATCTGTAGGTTCTGTAATGATATCCTCCCTTTCATTCCTGGTATTGGCAATTAGCATCTTCACTCTTATCTTTTTTAGTGTTGCTAGATATTTACCAATTTTATTGAAATTTTTCTAAGATGCAGTTTTTTGTTTCATTGACTTTCTCAATTGTTTTTCTGCTTTCATTTTCATTGATGTCTGCTCTTATCTTTGCTATTTCCTTCCTCCTGTATTCTTTGAATTTAATTTGCTCATCTTTACTATTTTCTTCAGATGGATGCTTAAACCCTTATTTTGAAAACTTTTTCTTTTCTAAAAGATACATTTAGTGCTACACACTTCCCTCAAAGAACTTCATTAGATGCATCTCACAAATGTTGCAATTTAAATTTAATTTAATTCAAAATATAATTTCCCTTGACTCTTCCTCTTTTATTCATTGGTTATTTAGTAATGCTTTCCAAATATTTGAGGGTTTTCCAGATATCTTATATCTCTGTTATTAATTCTTAGTTTAATTTCATTATGGTCAGCAAACATACTTTGTATGATTTCTATTCTTTTAGAGTATTAAGTTTTGTTTTATGACCCAGAATATGTTCCATGTGCACTTGATAAGAAGATGAACTCAGGCTGCTGCTAGTGTTGTTTACATCTTCTATATACCCATATTCATCTCTTTTCTAAGTTTTCTATCAATTACTGAGATACCTGTTGATGTCAATATATACAATTGTGGATTTGTCTACTTCCTCTTTCAGTTCTATTACTTTTTGTCAGGTGTATTTTGAAGATCTGCTGTTAGCTGCATATACATTTAGGATTTATATGTCTTCTTGGTGAACTGATTCTTTTATAATTATGTAATTCTCTCTTTGTCCCTGGAAATATACCTTGCTCTGAAGTTTACTTGTCTGATACTAATATAGCCACAATAGTATTTTTTGATTAGTATTTTCATGGCATATCTTCTTCCATAATTTTACTTTTAACCTATATATGCCTTTATACTTAAAGTACATTTCATATAGACAGCATATAATTAGGTCTTGCTTTTATGATTCAATTTTCAATTTATGCTTTTTAATTAGCATCTTTAGATTATTTACATTCAATGTAATTGGTGGCATGATTTGATTTTTTAAAATATTTATTTATTTAGCTGTGCCAGGTCTTAGTTGCAGTACATGGGATCTTTGTTGCTCTGTGTGGGATCTTTAGTTGTGACATGAGAACTCTTAGTTGCAGCATGTGGGATCTAGTTCCCCGACCAGGGATCAAACTGGGCCCCCTGCATTGGGAGTGCAGAGTCTTAGCTACTGGACCACCAGGGAAGTCCCCACGATTTGATTTAGATATGACATTATTTGTTTCTGCTTGTCCCCTCTGTTTTTGTTCTTTTCTTTTTCTTTTTTTTTTTTTTTAAAGAGCCCTCCCAACTTTAGAGGTTTTAGGATGGACACCTTTTTTCTCTTTTTAAAAAATTTATTTATTTATTGGCTGCATCGGGTCTTAGTTGCAATACGTGGGATCATTCGTTGTGTCGCATGCGCTCTTCATTGCGGCGCTTGGGCTTCTCTACTCTCTAGTTGTGGCACAGGGGTTCTAGAGTGTGTGAACTCTGTAGTTGTGGCACACAGGCTCCAGAGCACATGGGCTCTCTAGTTGTGGTATGCGGGCTTAGTTGCCCCATGGCATGTGGGATCTTAGTTCCCCAACCAGGGATCGAACCTGAATTTCCTGCATTGGAAGGCAGATTCTTCACCACTTGACCACCAGGAGAGTCCCTTTTGTTCTTTTCTTACCCTTTTTCTACTTTCTTTTGTATTAGCTGAATATTTTTTTCTATTCTAAATCAATTTGTATATTGGATTTTTTGAATTTTTTCTTTGAATTATATATATATATATATATATATATATATATATATATATATATATATATATATATATATATATATATTTGTGTGTGTGGTATGCAGGCCTCTCACTGTTGTGGCCTCTCCCGCTGCGGAGCACAGGCTCCAGACGCGCAGGCTCAGCGGCCATGGCTCACGGGCCTAGCCGCTCCGCAGGGATCCTCCCAGACCGGAGCACGAACCCGTGTCCCCTGCATCGGCAGGCAGACTCTCAACCACTGCGCCACCAGGGAAGCCCTGAATTATATTTTTAATAATTTCTCCATGGATTACAATACATACAACTAACCTTTTGCAATCTATTTAAAGTTAGTATTGGACTTCCCAGGTGGCGCAGTGGTTAAGAATCCACCTGCCAATGCAGGGGACCCGGGTTCGAGCCCTGGTCCAGGAAGATCCCACATGCCACAGAGCAACTAAGCCCATGTGCCACAAACAGCCTGTGCTCTAGAGCCCGTGAGCCACAGCTACTGAAGCCTGCACGCCTAGAGCCCATGCTCCACAACAAGAGAAGACACCGCAATGAGAAGCCCACGCACCGCAACGAAGAGTAGCCCCCGCTCGCTGCAACTAGAGAAAGCCCGCGTGCAGCAACGAAGACCCAATGAAGCCAAAAATAAAAAATAATAATAAATTTATTAAAAAATAATAATAAAGTTAGTATTTTGTGACATCAAGTAAAATATAAAAGTCATTTAACCAAATAGATCCTTGTATATTTTTATGTAATAGTTTTCATAAATATAATATCTACTTACACTGAAAACTCCACAAGACAATATTACACCTTTGATTTCAATAATAATACATATTTTAAAGAACTTAGGAGAAAATTGTCTTTTGTATTTACCCATATATTTACCATCTCTGATGCTCTTCCTCCATTCCCGTGGATTCCAGTTTCCCTCTGATATAATTTTCTTTTATCTTGAAGAACTTTCTTTAGCATTTCTTGTAGAACATGTCTACTGCTGACACAGTCTCTTAGTTTTCCTTTTTATGAGAATGTCTCAGACATTTTGCCTATGGTCTTGTTTAGACTCTGGGTCCTGGGACTTGTGGTCTTTTGGAGAATGTTGATGCTTTTGTTTTACCAGGTAATCATTCTGTGAGGTTCAGACCATAAATTCTGTCTTGCCTTAAATGGGTGGCAGTTCAAATTTTAGTTTAGAATGTGAAATAGCCATACAATGGAACACTTTTCATCCTTAAAAAAGAACAAAATACTCGTATATAATACGATATGGACAGACTTCAAAAACATTATGCTAAGTGAAATAAACCAGATGCAAAGACCGCATATTGTATGATTCCATTCATGTGAAATGTCCAGAAAACACAAATCTATAGAGACAAGAAGTTGATTAGTGGTTTCCAGGGGTGAGAACAAAGGTTAACTGTAAACAGAAACAAGTGATCTTATTGGGCTGATGGAAATGATCAAAACAGAAGTGTAGTGATGTTTGTACAACTCAGTAAATTTCCCCCAAATCATTGAATTATAAAATTAAAGTGGATGAATTTTACAGTATGTAAAGTATACCTCAGTAAAGTTGCTAAAATATTAAGTCTTATTTTATTTCTCAAAGAATTTGCTCTGCTTATTTGGACCTGTCTCATGCAGGTTTTATTCAGGGTTAATCTGAAACTTGCACATAGAAGATTCTAACCTCACTTCAGTACTAAAAGCCTTTGTTCTTCTCATTAGGGTCTATCCTATGCAGGAATAGCTGAGGGGTTCAGCAGAGACTTGTACAGAATTAGAGGACCCCTTCTCCAGGTTTCTCCCCTCTGTGATCCCTCCCACACTATCCAGTATTGTGGCACTTCTTTTCCTTGTTCTTCTGGCCAGAAAGTTGATGAATTTTCTATCAGAGTTTTAGCCTCCAACATCACCACACCACTGTGTGACTGGGACCCACTCTAGACACAAAGCCGCACAGGAACAAAAATGGGAAACTCACCCCATGCTGATCCCTTCTCCAAGGTTTGACTTCTCTCCATAGTATTACTGCTTTTGTTAACTTTTTAGAGTCCTCAAGTAGCATTTTTTGTATTTTTCCATATTTTTCAGTTTTAATCAGCCAGAAAGATGGGCTGTAGTCACCTTACATAGCCATAATGGAACTACAACTATGACAGACCTGGTTTTGAAGCCTAGCTCTGCCACTCACTAGCTGTATGACATTGAATAAATTACCTGACTTTTCTGAATCTATTTTATTTTTGTCTGTAAACTGAAAGCCATTTTTTTACTCAAAAAATGATAGAAAAACGGGCAAGAGCAGGCCTCCTAAAAATAATACCATTATCATTAGCTACCAGAGAGGACAGACACTCTCTGTCTAAGTCTATTACTTTATTATAACTATTTGTTTAGCTGTCTATCTTCTCTACTAGAACAGAAGTTCTATGAAGCCAGGAACTGTGTCTTCCTTATTTATGGCTGTCTGTCTACAATACTTTCCACAGAATAGGCACTCCCTATTCATTCAATAAGTAAAGATCCTTATGGATCTTTGAGTTGGTCCACTCAGTGCCCTACATTTTTAGTTCCTAAACATTTAACTCCTGTGACATTCACCTTCACTTCATTCTACCCACTCACTGCCATTGAAGCCTTCCAGACCTTGCCATCTCCTAGGACTGCTCTACATCAGAAAGCCTTAACTGCAGTATCCCACTCTCTGGCCTCGATTCCTTATGCTTTCAGCAATCCCTTACCTTTCCCCTCAGTCTCAATATACATACTCCTGACTCATAGCGACTTGTTCTTTCTCTCCCAGTCTTTTGGTAAAAGGCTTGTAGCACCTTTGAGGCTATAAAACATCCTCGGAGAAATTTCTCAGGTTGTTTCTATTTCCTCTGGGCTCCATTTGATGAACGATGTGTGTTCGGTAACACATCTTTATAGTAATTTTATGTAATATTAAAGATACAAAATGTAACTAGAGATATATAAATGTAATCCATTTTAGATAATTAATCTCTTAGCTTGAAGTCTTATATACTCAATGTGCCGCACAATGTGCCAAGCTCTAAAAAACCATGTTAGGTTACCGTTACATGACAAAACTACATTTCTTCAAAAACTGATTCTCATTATGGAAGATCTCTAATACTATATATTTTATCTTTATATTGATTTGTGCCTTGAAATGATTTCTATTGTCACGAAAAGCACAACTGAGGAATAATATAAACTTGTTGCTTTTTTAAAAAAATGCAGAGCCTCTCAGCAGGGGAGTAAGGGTGACCCACTCCACTCAATCTTGATTCCTCCTTTCCCCTCCCAAGGAGGAGTGCTCAGCTTCCTCTCTAGGACTGTTATACCCTGAGGCTTGTGAGGAAAATACGAAAAATGCAGGTTCTTTGCCTGTTCACCCTTATCCATGTGTTGACCTAAGGAATTCAGGATATCTCCCAAACATGTCACTGTCTGACCATTCCCATGAGGCTGTTTAAATATGGTGTTACTTTAGGACCCAAATTTCCCTAGATGTGGATGTCTTAATGAGGGGCTGCTGGGAGGAAGCAAGGGGATCATGTACCCGTTCTGCAGATAGAAAACCTCATGATCTTCTCCAAACTTCTCAGAGCCCATGAACTCACATAAGTTGTCAGGAGTCTACCAAGAAGAGGTCTCTGGCCTCCACGTGTCCCCTCTCCTCCAGCTAAATGAATATTCTCTTTTTGTTCTTATGGTGGAGGCAACATCTCCATGGGACTGCTCTACTTTGAATGAGTTTCTAGAAGCAAGAGAGAGTTGAGCCTTCTCAATGTTTCACAAGATCTGGAGCAGAGTCAAGAATGGATTGTGAACTGATACATGAAGGTTCATAGCAGCATTATTCACAATAGCCCTAAAGTGGAAACAACCCGAATGCCCATCAATGGATGAATGGATAAATAAAATAAAAGCAGAAAAAGGAATGAAGTACTGACACATGCTACAACATGGAGGAACCTTGAGGACATTATGCTAAGTGAAAGAAACTAACACAAAAGACCACACATTATATGATTCCGCTTATATGAAATGTCCAGAGTAGGTCAATTTGTAGAGACAGAAGTAGATTAATGGTTGCTTAGGGCTGGGGGAGGGGAGTGGGAGCAGTGGTGAGTGATTGCTAATGGGTAGGGGGTTTCTTTTTGGGGTGATGAGAATATTCTAATTATGATTGTGATGATGGTTATACAACTCTGTGAATATATTAAAAACCATTGAATTGTACACTTTAAATATGTGAATTGTATCTCAATAAAGAGATTCCTCAATACAATTCCTTTTCTGTTCAAAGGAAAAAAATGCATGGTGGGGAGGTGCTTTTGAAGAAGTAATCTTCATTCATTCATTAGAAATGAATGTTTTTATAAAATTAGACAAATCAATATAGTCTGTCTTTTAATTCTGGTTTGGTGATCAGGGAATAAATTCCTCATCAGTGTCTTATGGTTCCTTAATATCATTAACCTAGGGCACTGGCAGATTTGCAAGTAATTTATATTACTTGGTATACATTTACATGTCTTTCTACTTTCATGTGTCAATAAAATTTTTCCTTGTTTTTTTTTTAAATAGCCAAGTCTCTGTGCTTAAGAGTAGCAATTTTTTATGATGACTTTGAATCATGAATTGTAATTGGTGATAAATTCCTTTTTTGGGAGGGTGTTTCCCTGGCATTTAGGGAAGTAAACGGGAGAGAAAGAATGAGGAAAGATACCTACTTCTGCTTATTGATAAATGCTGGTCCTCTTTTACCTAAGTCTTAATTTATTCCTGAACTAAAAATTCTTTCTTTAGTTTCTCTTTCCCTCATCATCCTTAGCCTGCTAGAATATACTGAATCTTGTTTATCCTAACCTAGAAACTTTTGGTTTCTCAAGGCAAAGATCACAAACGTCAAATACCCGAGACGGAAGCTACATATATTTAATATGTCTAGCCACCCTCAAAAGGAACCAGTTATGACTACTAAGATATCATATATTTAAAAGTCACATCATATACACACAGCCACACTACCAACTTAGGCTGAAGTATGTGATCTAAAAACCATAAAATAACAGAACTGAGAGCAGACAGAGATAATATAATCCAACCCCTCGTTTATTTTATAGATGGGGAGACTTAGCTCCTGAGAGGTTAAGTGACATGACCAGGGTCACACCCAAGCTATATCATTCTTTTAAATTGTACACTCACTCTGTAACAGTAGAATATTTCATAATGCTATACATGCTACACTATCACCATTGTAGTCACACAATGATGCATTTTCCTCCTCCATCCTCATTTCATAAAATATAAAAATAATCACAGGGACTTCCCTGGTGGTGCAGTGGTTAAGAATCCTGCCAATGCAGGGGACACGGGTTCGATCCCTGGTCCAGGAAGATCCCACATACTGCGGAGCAACTAAGCCCATGCACCACAACTACTGAGCCTGCACTCTAGAGCCCACAAGCTACAACTACTGAAGCCCGTGCGCCTAGAGCCCGTGCTCTGCAGCAAGAGAAGCCACCACAGTGAGAAGTCTGTGCATCACAACGAAGAGTAGCCCCAGCTCGCCGCACCCAGAGAAAGTCCGCGCGCAGCAATGAGGACCCAGAGCAGCCATAAATAAATAAATAAATAAATAAATAATCACAAATACCAGTTCATTGTCAGAACACCTGGTCTGCTGTTTTAGATCACAAGCATGAAATTGCCTCCATTTAATGTTTTGCTTTTCATTGCTGCAAAATGCAATTTCATTAAATATCATTAATTCATTTTTTTCAGCAAGCATTTGAAACCATGTTCTTGAGGCTAGATGCCAAAGGTGATATGGGAAGGGTGTTAACAAAGTAAGAGATGCATGTCTCAGTGCCACTGAAGAGCTTTGCAACTAGCTGGAGGAGGGAGATAAATATATATAAAATGACTTAAGCACCGTGCAAAGCTAGATATCTGCAGGTGCAGAGGATTACGCAAACAATTATGTGTATGCTGAGAAGATGAACCAGAATAATGGTGAGACCTAAGTCAAATGGGGTTAATTAAGCAATTTCCTGGAAAATGTGAGTTTTGTGCAAGATTATGAAACAAATTGAAATATTGTGGCATTGAAGAGTAAATAGCACTCTGTGGGGTAAGGACAACAGTGACAACATGGGACTTAGAAGCTGAATAGTGCTTAGGGGCAAAAAGGAAATTAGTTTGGCTGTAACAAAGGGACAAATCCTAACTAGACTATAACAAACTAACAGTATTGGTGCCTGGGCTAAATACAGGAGCCAATTCCTGAATGATAGGATAAAGGATTTACATGGTACCTTCCAAACACTAGATATCCATCCATTCATTAAATCAATATTTATTGAGTGCCTATGCACTCTGTACTCTGTACTATGTACATACTAAGGCTTACCTCATGCCAGGCACTATGCTAAGAGCTTTAAACATTGTCTCATTTATCCCTCACAACAATACTATCAGTACTGTTGTACACATTCCCCTGCTTTGTTTATAAGGAAACTGAGCCTCAGAGGAAATAAATGACATTCCCAAAGTCACACAGCTAGCAAAAGGTAGAGACTCAGACCCAGAACTTCTGTCCCTAGAGCTCCCACTTGTACCCACTAAAGCTATAGGCATTCTTTTTTCTTTTCTTTTTTTTTTTTTTGTGGTACACGGGCGTCTCACTGTTGCGGCCCCTCCCGTTGCGGAGCACAGGCTCCGGACGCGCAGGCCCAGCGGCCACGGCTCACAGGCCCAGCCGCTCCGCGGCACGTGGGATCCTCCCAGACCAGGGCACGAACCCGCGCCCCCTGCATCGGCAGGCGGACTCCCAACCACTGCGCCACCAGGGAAGCCCTAGAGGCATTCTTAATAGTATTTTTGAGCAAGAGAAGAATGTAATGAAAATACTATTCATAAGAGATTATACCAACAGGTATGTGAAGGATGAACATAAAAGCAAAGTTCATAATTTTTAAATGGCTCATATGAAATATTAACCATTCGTTTAGTCACAATTAATATTAAAGTGTGTACAATTTCCCCACTGAATTTTTAAAAATCATATATATGAAGATTCTGATGTGAAAAGAGAAAGATTAAAATTTAATACCACCTGTTTCCTATTCCCAGCTGTCCTGAACAATGAGAACAATACACACAAATTTCATTCTCTTCCCTGCAGGCTAGCATGCAAGGAGGTTTGATTTATGTACTTTTACGTATTTATTTAATCTTGGTAGGACATAAAATCCCATGCAAAGAATTATTTTTTCTTTTCATATATCTACCAAAATTATCTAGAAGTCAAATATCCCTTGTGCAGCAGTTTTATGATAAAAATAAAAACTACCAAAATGAATTGTTCAATTAGTTTCTGTCTCAAGGAAGAGTTATAGGCTTGGGTCAAAGACATCTAGATTAGAAACATGAAAAAATAAAAAAAATCTATTTAATCTAAAAAATTTTAAAAATCAACATGTATATGTTGAGTGCCTGCAATGAGCCAGGCACTGAGCTAGGTGCTTTTGTTTAATTGGTTTGCTTCTTTCCACATTAGATACCCAAGATATATTAGAATTTGTTTAAGATTAAAGAAAAACATATGCTAGAAAATGTTATTTCTAGAATCTCAAGTACTAGATCAATTCTGTCCCCTTTATTTGAAATGCCACAAAAATTGTTGCCAATTTTTCATTATCTGAACTCATTTTGGTATTTTAATAGTCAACTCCCTTTTCCCTGAGAGACTGAGCCACAGTAAATACAAACTTTGACCCTAGGCCTCAGCTGCCTCATTTGACAAATGAGCTATGATGGGTCTTGGAGATAACTAGTCTAACTCCCTAAGAGTGCAAGACAACAGCTAAGGAACTGCTAAAGTCCCTTCAAGCTCCAACATTCTCTAGCCTACAGAATGTCAGTTGGACTGTATTCTTTTCTCTTCCTGTGGTCATTCTTCTGGCTAATATATAACCATCTCTATTTACTTTGAGCTAAAAATGCAGCCTGGAAGAAACTCCGAAAGAAGGAAGTTTGAAGTTATTTCCTCTTAAGAAAACACTCTTACCCCCGAAGAAGTTGTAACATAGAGCATCAACAAAGTTAGAAAGAAAATGAGCATCTCTTAGATTAATGTCTAGCCTATTCATAAAGCCAATCCAGGAAGGAAATTCCTAAATTCTCCCGAGTAATCTTCTTGAGAAGCTAACAAATAGTGCCAAATATTTACATTCTTGCTTGAGACTGACTAAACCTTGGTTCCTTGAAAATGTTACCTGTCTTCAATATCCCTACAGTACTTCATGCTGTGCCATATCCATGGTGAGAGCTCTTTACACCTATTTTTAGATGTTGATCGAGACTGTTGTTCAGTATAAGGCTCTGGTGACCTGGAAAACCAAAGCTCTTGAATAGAACTTGAAAAGTTTATCGTTTGCATGCGCTGGAGGTGACTGATCTAGTTCATTTTCATTCTTGTCAACATGTAGCTTCTCAAAAATATTCTTAGCTTACAGGATATGACTGAAAGAGTTTAAACAGTCATTTCAAATTCTATCACAGGCAGAAACATTTTTAAGCTGCTCATTTTCCAAGGTCTGGCTAGTTTAGGGAATTAGATTATCAAAGCAATAAGATCACTGTCCAGTTTTCAAACTTTTTAAGCTAAAATTGAATCTGACCTTTTAATTTTTCAAAATTCTCTAACATAAATTTACATATTCTGTAAATTCAAATGCAAATTTGTGTAAATGTGAAATATAGTGTAAATCTGTAAATTCTGGATAAAAAGTAAATATACACATATTCAATGATATATATATGCAAATTACATATACATCTATGCTTATAAATATACACACAGATAATTATAGAAAAGGGGTCTTAGATTATTTATTTTAAATATGTTTGTCCTTCCAAAATAGTAGTAAAACCTTGGTGGCTTGATATTTCTTCTCCCTCTTTCTTCCCATTCTCAGTCATTATAGAAGATACTACTGATAATAGCAGTGATTTCTAGAACAAATTTGATAAGAATTAGAATATTCATTTGTATACAATCATTATTCTGTATAACAAGAGCTTAAAGGAAGAGTAAAAAGAAAATCTACAAGTCATTGGTCCAGACCTAGTCCACATAGGTCTAGTCTGTGTTTTAATTGATCCAACATTTAAAAAGCAAGGGATACCACTTTTTTAAAAATCCAGATTTCTGACTTCTCTTGAAAAATCAAAAGCTCTGGCAATAGCAGGCATAACACTCCAGTGTGACTACAATCAGTAGGAACCAAGTAGCTGCGGCTCTCTTCAGATAGGACTATATTCTTCAGTACCTCACAGCCAAACAGGCTATCTCAATTATTTGTTACATGCTTGGTCCCTATACTCATTGAAGCTTTCAACCACTGATTGGTCCGACCTTCTCACATAATAGAGGTTGACTAATTCAGAAGTTAGGTGACTATCCTAAAGTTATTCAAGGGAAGAACACAATGAATAGATATAGTCTTTGCCCTCAAAGAGTTTATAATCTGCTGCAGGAGAATAGACATATTCATAATAAAGTACAGAATATGATCATCATCATAATAGAAACATAAACAAAATACAGAGAAAGCTACAAAAAGAGATCACATCTTGCTGGCCTACCAAGAAAGTCTTCACGAAAGAAGGAGCATCTCACTAAGCAGAAGATATCATCAGAAACCAGTTTTTCAGTTTTCTCAGCACAAATTCTAATTCTGACACTTAGCATTGTGACTGATGCTGTTACTTAACCTCGCAGGGCCTCAGTTTTCTCATCTATAAAATGGAGATAATAACAGACTGTACTGAACAGGATTGTTGTGAGAATTAAACGGGAAAATAGAGGTAACAAACATTGCACATAGTAAGCAACTACCAAAATATTCTTCTTATTATTATTCTTATGGATAAAGCAGACTATTTACGTATGGAAAAGGAAGAGATGATTCTACTCTGCAGAGTGAACATCTAGTTGGAAAAAAATAGGGTATAGTCAAGGAATAGCAAGTACAAATTGGGTTGAATTATAAATAAAGGTGAAAGCTAGGCACCTCCGCAAAGCGAGGGTAACGTCCTCCCAGAGACAGTGTGAGGACATGAAGGGAGAGCAAAAGCTGGTCAATCCATCCAGCTGACACAGCACCTTTCATCCTGTCACCTCTCTGGCTGACTGGGAGCTCCCGCCCTCCCCAGCCACACACCCATGTGATAAGCATAATAAAGAGATGTACAATGGAATATGAGAATGTTAGGGACAGTGGATCAAGTCGAGGAAGTTATAAATGTCTTTCCTGAAGGAAAATAAGCTAAGATTTGAACGATGAGTGTGAGTTGACCAGAGAAAGTGGCGTAAGTGCATTCTTAGCTAAGAAAAGAGCATGTTCAAAGGCGCTGTGGCAAGGAGCAGAGAGAATAGGAATCAAAGGAAGGCCAGTGCAGCTGGAGCACAAAGAGTAAGGCAAATGCAGGGTGAGATGACACTGGAGAGGGTGAGGAGGGTTCAAATCATTCAAAACTTTGTAGGTCTTGTTAAGACATAAACTTTCCTCAAGATCAGTGGCAAGGAGAATTATGTGTTCATATCTATGTCTTGAAATGGCAGCACTGTGGAAACGGAATTGAACATGACTTCGAAGATTTCTGAAGTAGTCTTGGTGATAAAGAATAAACTGCACTAGACTAATGGTGGTGGAACTAGAGAAAAAAAACTGAGAGATATTTAGGAGAAGAAATGGAGAAAGCTAGTGAGGATTGAATGTAGCAAAGAAAGGAGAAGAAAGCAGCATAAGAGATGACTTTGGCTTGCATACCAGAATACATGGTGGCATTTTTGGTAGAGACCATTATATGGAGAGATAAATTATAATTTTTATTTTTGAGCATGGTGAGTTTGAATGCCTTTAGGATAAAAAGATATATTATGTAGGCAAGCTCTAAGAGGCTGGAAGTAGACGAATAACCTACGCTAGAGATAAAATGTTGAGTCACCTGAACAAGGTGCTAACTCAAATGGTGGACATGAATGAGATCTCTTAAGGAAAGAGTACAGATTGAAAAAATAAGTGGTCCTAACACTGGCTAGGTAGTTTAAGATGAACCTGTACACAAGAGAGAAAGAAGGAAACCAAAGATATAGATGGAAAACCTCAAGAGTCTTAGGAAAATTAAGACAATAGAGCATTTCAAGGAGTCAAAGTTTTAAACTACAGAATGCTGGCAACCAGAGTCAAAAAAACAAAACAAAACAAAAAAAGACGGCATCGTTTTTCTTTAGGCTGTTAAATCATGCAAGCCCATTTCTAATTGTTGCATCAAGTTCCGTTCTTAGGTCTTGTTTTACAACAGTGAAAGTGTCTTGTTGGTTTACAATGGTGAAAGTTTTAGTATGGAAACTCTTCCATTGCTCCTTCTTTATATAAAGAAGAGAATTCTGAAGTACAGGGGGGAAAAGTAGGAACCAAGAGGATAAACAAAAAGTACTGCAAGTTCCCCCATGTATACTTGAACATGGTTTCTATATCCAAGTTTGCTATGAAAACAGCAACAACAACAACCTTAAGAAGCTGTATTCTTATGCAACTTGTTGGAAGCATTTTCACTTCTCCCATTTCTGTCATTGTGATTGCCTGTCCTCCAAATGGAGCCAACTAATCAAATGGCTGCATCTTAGAAAAAGTAAAAGCTGCTGTGCACATTACAATAATCACCAATTAATGCTAATGCAAGATTTGTGACTGGTTGATGTTCTCCCTTCTCCTTTTGTGACATAGATTGAGATAAAGATATTAGTTAAAATCACCATCTATTTACAAAGTCAGTCTGATTTCTAGTTATGCCATTACATTCCAAAAAAGGAAAAGAAGAATACAAAGAAACAACTGCTATCAGATGGCTTCAGATTTTGCACTTGTTGTTAAATAAATTAAAAGTAACAATAATTTTTTAAAATAACTTCATGTTCTGCCAGCAATCCACACTTCACTCCTTTTGTTTTGTAGGCTATCAATTTTAGCAAATGTAACCATTGGTTCCCCAGACAATACCAGTCACAGGAAGCAATTAAGGGCCCAGATTATACTTAGGGCAATAGTGGTCTCAAATCTTCCATTCAATTTTCATTCTACTTTCATCTATTATTAATTGAGCATCTACTATGTGCCAGGTATTCTTCTGGGTGGTAACAATAAAGCAATGAAACAGACATAAATCCTTACCCTAATGGGGCTTATCTTTTCCTTTATTTTGATTTTGTGAGGCTTTCACTAATACCCCTTGCTAACTAGTTTAGCTCTTTGCTTATATGAGATTTGGAAGAAAAACATTCCTGAAAGACCCTTCCCTTTCCCTTTTCCTTTATTGATCCTGCTGCCAGGAAATATATCTTGAGTCCTTTAGGAATTGTGGCAGAAAATTATTTGTGTGGCTTGGCATTCTACATTTCTGCACTTTTATCCTCTTCCTCTATCCTAACTCTGTATACTCAGTATACTTGTCTTGTAATTCCCCAACATGACAAGGTGAGTGCCTTGACTTCCCCAAAGGGTTTTGTTTTTTTTAGCATTTTTAGTTTTTTTGTTTTTTTGTTTTTGGTTTCATGGAGGAAAAGCAGACTTCAGCTCCCTTTCTTTATTTGAAAGTCGTCAACCTCTCCAGCCCACAATTCTCTTCAGTCTTTTCTAAGCCTGTGGTGGCGTGTCCTCCAGCAGATGAGACTCCTGATAACCTGGCTTGACATTCCAGCACTCCCAAAATTAACTCTTTACTCCACTATAAAAAAACAAAATAGGGCTTCTCTGGTGGCACAGTGGTTAAGAATCCACCTGCCAATGCAGGGGACATGGGTTCGAGCCCTGGTCCGGGAAGATCCCACATGCCGTGGAGCGACTAAGCCTGTGCACCACAACTACTGAGCCTGCGCTCTAGAGCCCGTGAGCCACAACTACTGAGCCCGTGTGCCACAACTACTGAAGCCCACACACCTAGAGCCGGTGCTCCACAACAAGAGAAGCCACCACAATGAGAAGGCCACGCACCACAACGAAGAGTAGCCCCCGCTTGCCGCAACTAGAGAAAGTCCACACACAGCAACGAAGAGCCAGTGCAGATTAAAAAAAAAACAGATTATTAAAAAAAATAAAATAAATAACAGCAATAACAACAACAAAAATGTAGAACAAGAAAAATTTCCCCCTTTGGCACTCTTCTTGGTATTCTCAACTCCAAACAGCTATTATGTGGTGATAGTAGAGAACACAAAAACAAAAAGACATAATGAGGAACATGTTTTCCCCTCTCTGCCAAGGAGGAAATAGAATTGTAATGTTAAAGGTATGCACATTTTTAAAACTTTTTGATATTGCCTAATTGCCTTCAAAAATTATGTAAAGTGACACACCAATAGTTTGTGAACGGCAATGTATTAATTTTCTGTCTTTGCAAAATTGCCTAACTAAAAATAGGTATTTTATTTTGTATTTCTTTATTACTAATGAGATAGAACATCTTTGTTTCTTGACCCTTTGTTATTTCTTGTTTTGTAAATTGTGTGTTAATGTTCTTTTGCTTGATTCCTGTTATCATTTCACTTTCTACCCACTGGCAGACACCTTAGATGCCTCATCCAACACTCCATTCAAATTGCTCTCCACAAGGTCACTGTCAACCACCTTTTACTAAATCTAATAGATGCTCTTCAGTGCTATCTTACACAGCCTCTCAGCAACATTTGATACAGTAAACCATTTCCTTTTTCTTGAACAGTATCTACCCTTAGTTTCTACGGCACAAAACTACCCTGGCTTTCCTCTTACCTACCTCCAGGCCCTTCCTTCTCATCTTGAGGACTTTTCTTCCTTGGTACATGGCAGAGTTCTACCTCAGAGTTCCATCCTAATCTTCTCTTCTCTTCATACAGTACTCACTGTCTCTAGATGACCTCATGACATAGATTATCATGTATATACTGATGATTCCCAAATCTCTATCTCCACAAGTTCTTTCTCCTGAGTTCCAGACTCATACAACTAATTGCCTTCCAGAAATTTCCATTTTTATGTCCTTTAGACCCCTACAACTCAACATGTCCAGAAAAGCATTCATCATCTTTCTCTTCAAAGCTGTTCTTACCTCTTTAAGCCACCACTACTGGTATATCCTAATAGTCACCAAGGTCTGCCAATTCTACCTCCTAATTAAATTTCAAATCCATACACTTTTCTCTTACTCCCACTGATGCCCACCATCTTTCTTCTAGGTAACATAAAAATCCTCTTAAATAGACTTCTTGCACACTCCAATCTATTCCCTACACTACAGTCATATTAGCTAAAGCTCAAATCTAATCATAGTTTTTCTTCCCTGCTTAGAACATCTTAATGGCTTCCTTAAGAAAATCCAATCTTCTTAACATAGTTTCCAAGGCTTACATGATCTGGCTTCTCCCCTTGTACCCTGTGCTTCAGACACACTTAAATGTCTTCCTTTCCCACAAATTCCAGGCCTTCACATACATTATTCACTATGACTACACTACTCACCAACCCCTTCATCCTCTTCTATCCTCATCCTCTCACCAACCTACTCCTAGCTGTGTCTGTCTACATTCTACCCATTTTTCACCTTTAACATTAGAAGCTGCTTCCTCAGGCAGATTTCTCTCACTCCCTAACTATTACTTAGGTGCTTCTCCCATATGTTCTGAGCATGGCTTCATCACACTAAATTGTGATTAGTCTAGTTACTTATCTGCAACTCCCACTAGCTTGCAAGTTCCATGAGGACAGGGAGTATATTGTTGTTGTTTTCATTGTTTCTATTTTGTAAATATAATAAGTGTTCAATAAATATTTATATTAATATTTTCCCATTTTTCTACTGAGGTGTTCATCTTTTCTCATTGAATTATAAAAGCTCTTTATATATGAAGGGTTTCAATCCTGTGTCATTTTGTTGTAAATATCTTCCTACCAAAGAAACTACTTTTATATTTCCTGAGCAAATTATTCCCTTTACTAAAACCTTTCCTCTATATGTGCTATTCTCTCTGTTAGGAATGTACTCACTCCCTATGTATCATTTAATACCCACTCAAATGGCATTTCATCTGTGAAGGCTTTTCTGATTCCCTAATAATTCACTCCTTCCTCTGTATTCCCATAGGAACTTGTACATGTGTCAACTTCAAGAAATTAATGTTTTTATTTCTAGTGTAACTGTATTTTTGCATGACTTTATCCTCCATTAGACTGTCAATTTAAAACCAAGGATTTTCTTATTCATGTTTGTATTTCCTATGTCTATCATAATGCCTGAAATATAGTAGTATCTTTAAAATATTTTGCTAAAAGAATTAATTTGGGCTCACAAGTGAACAATGTTTAATAATAAAATATAAAGACAAAATATTTTCTGCCAATAATCATAAATTCAGAACTTCAGGAAAGTCCTGCCTGACTACTAACATCTCAGTTAATAGAAGCCTTAACAATTGTAAACTGGAAAGTCAGTTGGCAACTAATGATAAGTCAAGGAAAGACCCTAATTATATACACTGTTTGCACTTGTGTATGAAACATTCAGAAAAAACCATAAACCCGGGTTGCAGGTTAAGCAAAGATAATCCATATGTCCAATAGCTTTACCTGTAGCCCTCTAATACTTCTAGAATTTACTGCTTTTAACTTCTGTGGTTTTGAATGAAAGGAGAAAAATAATTGACAGAGATTTATCCTTGGCTACTAAATTGTACAAGGCAAAAACTTGAGATTTAAATTGTTTTGCTAATTACGTTTAAAAGCACTTTCTAATTGCCCCTTTTTAAGAAATTGTTTTTGCATTTGTTTTGGGTTCTTTTTAGAATCACTTCTAGTTTCTTACATTTCTAATTAGGCTTTACTGTTCAAAACCTGCCACTTCTAATTGACTTTAGAAACTTTTTAGCTATGTAACTCTTAAGAAGAAGAGTTTATTTTACTTTTCACTCTAAGGACGTTTTTCTGCTTAAAGCCAAAGAGCATTTGAACTTGGCATTTTAGAACCAGAATGCAGAGCTAGATAAGACCAGTCACAGTTAAGGTTGTCCAACTGCCTTATTTCATAAGAGAAAAATAGATTAGGAAGGATGCTAAGTATCTTGATCAAGGTCAAACACCAAATAGCACAACCAGGGCTAGAACCAGGTTTCCTGCCTTGAATTTTCCATTAAATAATAAGTGTCTTTTTAAAAGTTTGATCAACCATGTAACCAATGATTCAGTAATCAGTAAAGACTGATTCATGATTCAACAAATATATAATGAAGGCTTACAATGTGCCAGGTACTATGCAAAGAGCATGCATTAATTTTTAAAACTTTGCAATAGCTCTTGTTGTATGCCTGGACAACACAATGGGGAAATAAGACAGACAAGATTCCTGGCCTAAAACTCTGATGGAGGTGGAGATATATCTTTTTCCTCCCCCTACCCCACCCCTAGCTCTCACTTTCAGTAACCTCTCTTTCCACTAACACATTCCATTCTCCCCACTGGAGGAGGAATGAATAATCTGATTGGTCAGATTCAATCACTCACTGAATGATGTTACCCTATTGGCTGAGGTCCCTTTGCCTCCAAAAGCAGGAAAGAGACTCCACTTTGGCTCTGCCACAGTTTCCCTCACCCACAGGTAAGAAAAGCAGCACCAACACCACTTCTGGACTTCACAGTGTCAACAGACTCTGCTCTCTTTTCCTGCTTCTCACCAGGGTGGGTAGATTGGCCTGAATGGTACTAGAGCCTAGGAACCTTCAATCCAAGAGGCAAGGGAGAAGAAGGCCCATTTTAGCCTCAGGCTTAATGTGTGTCCTCTAACAATTGTCCCTGTACTTCAGAGTTATTGGCCCCTACTCTTCATCCTTTGTGTGCATATTCAATTGGTTAGAACCCAAGAGGGAAGGTAGTGGATGATGAGCATATCTCACAAGCCAGTTTATTAGGAAAGACAGAATCAAACTAATAACTCAAAATTAATTAACCACAATTATACTAAGTGCTACAAAGACAAGTTTGGAATGCTACATGGACATATATATCAGAGAAGACTTCCTGAGGTAGTGACATTTAACTAGGACCTAAAAGATAATTAGGAGTTAAGATAAGCAAAGAGAAGGGGGAGGAGAAGAAAGAAGAACTACAGTCCCGAAGCCTGTGAAACAAAAACCATATTCACAGAATGATGGACAAGATGAAAGGGCAGAGGGCTATGTACCAGATGAAGGAAAAAGATTAAATACCAGAAAAACAACTAAATGAAGTTGAGATAGGAAACCGTCCAGAAAAAGAATTAAGAATAATGACAGTGAAGATGATCCAGGACCACAGAAAAAGAATGGAGGCAAATATCAAGAAGATACAAGAAATGTTTAACAAAGACTTAGAAGAATTAAAGAACAAACAGCTAGAAGAATTAAAGAACAAACAAATATACATGAACAATACAATAGTTGCAATGCAAAATACACTAGAAGGAATGAATAGCAGAATAACTGAGGCAGAAGAATGGATAAGTGACCAGGAAGACAGAATGGTGAAATTCACTGCCGTGGAACAGAATAAAGAAAAAAGAATGAAAAGAAATGAAGACAGCCTAAGAGACCTCTGGGACAACATTAAATGCAACAACATTCGAATTGTAGGGGTCCCAGAAGGAGAAGAGAGACAGAAAAGACCTGAGAAAATATTTGAAGAGATTATAGTCGAAAACTTCCCTAACATGGGAAAGGAAATAGCCACCCAAGTACAGGAAGCGCAGAGAGTCCCAGACAGGATAAACCCAAGGAGAAACACACCAAGACACATAGTAATCAAATTGACAAAAATTAAAGACAAAGAAAAATTATTGAAAGCAACAAGGGAAAAACAACAAATAACATACAAGGGAACTCCCATAAGGTTAACAGCTGATTACTCAGCAGAAACACTGCAAGTCAGAAGAGAGGGGCATGATATACTTAAAGTGATGAAAGGGAAGAACCTGCAACCAACATTACTCTACCTGGCAAGGATCTCATTCAGATTCGATGGAGAAATCAAAAGCTTTACAGACAAGCAAAAGTTAAGCGAATTCAGCACCACCAAACCAGCTTTACAACAAATGCTAAAGGATCTTCTGTAGGCAAGAAACACAAGATAGGGAGAAGATCTAAATAATATTTAGGTCTTTAATCCATTTTGATACTAGCAATCAGAATGCAACAGCACATAAAAAGGATCATACACCATGATCAAGTGGGGTTTATTCCAGGAATGCAAGGATTCTTCAATATACGCAAATCAATCAATGTGATAAACCATATTAACAAATTGAAGGAGAAAAACCATATGATCATCTCAATAGATGCAGAGAAAGCTTTCAACAAAATTCAACACCCATTTATGATAAAAACCCTGCAGAAAGTAGGCATAGAGGGAACTTTTCTCAACATAATAAAGGCCATATATGACAAACCCATAGCCAGCATCATCCTCAGTGGTGAAAAACTGAAAGCATTTCCACTAAGATGAGGAACAAGACAAGGTTGCCCATGCTCACCACTCTTATTCAACATAGTTTTGGAAGTTTTAGCCACAGCAATCAGAGAAGAAAAGGAAATAAAAGGAATCCAAATAGGAAAAGAAGTAAAGCTGTCACTGTTTGGGGATGACATGATACTATACATAGAGAATCCTAAAGATGCTACCAGAAAACTACTAGAGCTAATCAATGAATCTGGTAAAGTAGCAGGATAAAAAATTAATGCACAGAAATCTCTTGCATTCCTATACACTAATGATGAAAAATCTGAAAGTGAAATTAAGAAAACACAATACCTAGGAATAAACCTACCTAAGGAGACAAAAGACCTGTAGGCAGAATATTATAAGACATTGATGAAAGAAATGAAAGATGATATAAAAAGATGGAGAGATATACCATGTTCTTGGATTGGAAGAATCAACATTGTGAAAATGACTATACTACACAAAGCAATCTACAGATTCAATGCAATCCCTATCAAACTATCACTGGAATTTTTCACAGAACTAGAACAAAAAATTTCATAATTTGTATGGAAACACAAAAGACCCCGAATAGCCAAATCAATCTTGAGAAAGAAAAGCAGAGCTGGAGGAATCAGGCTCCCTGACTTCAGACTACACTACAAAGCTACAGTCATCAAGACAGTATGGTACTGGCACAAAAACAGAAATATAGATCAATGGAACAGGATACAAAGCCCAGAGATAAACCCACGCACATATGGTCACCTTATCTTTGATAAAGGAGGCAAGAATATACAGTGGAGAAAAGGCAGCCTCTTCAGTAAGTGGTGCTGGGAAAACTGGACAGCTCCATGGAAAAGAATGAAATTAGAACACTTCCTATCACCATACACAAAAATAAACTCAAGATGGATTAAAGACCTAAATGTAAGGCCAGACACTATCAAACTCTTGGAGGAAAACGTAGGTAGAACACTCTATGACATACATCACCGCAAGATCCTTTTTGACCCACCTCCTAGAGAAATGGAAATTAAACCAAAAATAAACAAATGGGACCTAATGAAACTTAAAAGTTTTTGCACAGCAAAGGAAACCATAAACAAGACCAAAAGACAACCCTCAGAATGGGAGAAAATATTTGCAAATGAAGCAACTGACAAAGGATTAATCTCCAAAATTTACAAGCAGCTCATGCCACTCAATATCAAAAAAACAAACAACCCAATCCAAAAATGGGCAGAAGACCTAAATAAACATTTCTCCAAAGCAGACATACAGATGGCCAAGAAACACATGAAAAGCTGCTCAACATCACTAATTATTACAGAAATGCAAATCAAAACTACTATGAGGTATCACCTCACACCAGTTAGAATGGCCATCATCAGAAAATCTACAAACAACAAATGCTGGAGAGAGTGTGGAGAAAAGGGAACACTCTTGCACTGTTCGTAGGAAGTAAATTGATACAGCCACTATGGAGAACAGTATGGAGGTTCCTTCAAAAACTAAAAATAGAATTACCATATGACCCAGCAATCCCAGTACTGGGCATATACCCTGAGAAAATAATAATCCAAAAAGAGACATGTACCACAATGTTCACTGCAGCTTTATTTACAATAGCCAGGACATGGAAGCAGACTAAATGCCCATCAACAGACGAATGGATAAAGAAGATGTGGTACATATATACAATGGAATATTACTCAGCCATGAAAGAATGAGATTGCGTCATTTGTAGAGACGTGGATGGATCTAGAGACTGTCATACAGAGTGAAGTAAGTCAGGAAAAGAAAAACAAATATCATATATTAACACATATATGTGGAACCTAGAAAAATGGTACAGATGAACCGGTTTGCAGGGAAGAAATAGAGACATAGATGTTGAGAACAAATGTATGGACACCAAGGGGGGAAAGTGGCGGGGTGGTGGTGGTGGTGGTGGTGTGATGAACTGGGAGATTGAGATTGACATATATGCACTAATATGTATAAAATGGATAAGTAATAAGAACCTGCTGTATAAAAAAATAAATAAAATAAAATAAAAGAGAAGGAGGAAGAGGCAGAGCGTCCAAGAAGAAGGACCAGCGTGTCTGAAGTCTTTGTGGCATTAAAGAGGAAGATACATTCCAGGAACTGAAAGGAGACCAATGGGTCTGGAGCAGAGAGTGTAGAAAAGTCCTGTATCATTCACTATTTTAAAAATAACACTTTATTATTACTGCTTCTTAACGATACATAATCTTGAGTTGCACTAATACACTTACGCACACATCAGTGAAAATGGAGAACTACTCTGCTTGTAGTGGTGTCCATATGTCAGGAGGCTTTGCTGCATAGATGAGTTAATAACACTCAATTAAAACAACAGTAACAAATCCAGGTAACCAAAATGCCCTAATCTCCAAACAAGCCAGCCAAGTGAGGTATGGGTGTAAGGTATCTGTAAAATACCCATAGAAAACATATTGATTTCATTATCACATAGCTAGAGTTACTAAAAGTTCTTTCCCAGCCCCATGTTTAACCAGCCCCATCTTCAAACATGAGCATCAGTGTTCAATTTATTAACTTCTTAAGATTTGTTTTGACAGCCATTGGTTTTTCTTTCTTCAGCAAGACAAACCAAAATATCAAAAATAATATACCCTTTTTCTTACTTACTAACCCTTGGAAACAGTGTCACCATGCAATTCTTTTTGCCTAGCAATATGCTCTTCTCAGAGGCCTAGTAACAGCCTATCAGTTTGACAGCACTGGCCAGTCCTCATCCCTGAAGTGCTTGCTGAATTTCCATTTTTATTAGTAGCTTCTGTTTCTTTAGAAGCTCTATCATCATTCAGCTTTCGTTTATCTGAAACAACCTGTATTATGGTAGAATTTTAAATTAAGCCATTGCTCAGTCATCTACTTGTTTATCTGCACTGTTTGTCCCACATACCATTTTCTTTCTTTTAGAAGTTTAAATTTTCACTCAAGACTCTCTTAATTTATTCTCCAGATAGTTGAGAAAGCTGGGGAAAGGGAAAATACACTTTTTGTTTCATTCCCCACAGCAACAAAGCACAGATTCATAGAATTTTTTGCTGAATGGTACCTTGGTGACTAGACTTTCTCTTTCATCTAAACCCCAATTCCCCCTCCTACCCCTACATTCTTGCTCTCAGGAAATGATCTATCTTCTTAAAGTGAAATCCCCCTAAAACGTTCTGCCTGATCTACTCTTAACATCTCATGTTTATTGCTATAGTTATTCTTTCTCTCTTCCTATAAATCTCAAAGGAATAGGCACTACTTTACTTTTTCTACTGCTAAAACATCTCTGATTCTAAATTTTATATATGTCCATCTTCCTTTGGTTGTTAATTAAGATGATGATGATAGTGATGAGGAGGATTAAAACTAAAATTTGTTAAACACTTTCTCTGTACCCAGCATCACCTTATTTTATCCTCACACCAGCCATATGATATAAGCACTATTATAATCCCCATTTTACAAATGCACAGACCATAATCCTCATAAATACCTGGATTTTAGGTGAGTCATACTTTCTTCTTTGTATTTTCTGTACTGTTTGGGTTGTTTACAGTGAACTACATACAACTTTTAATATAAAACACAACAGATAAAATAGAGCTTTTTTTTTAATAGAAGGGAGTAAATAGAGTCATCAGGGCAGTTTACCTCCACTCTTTGATTCTTTTTCCACTACAATCACAAATGTGCCATTCCATCCATCAAAAAGTATTCCAGTGATTAAGAGGAACAAATTCCTATGTGTAAAATATGCTACAGGGATATATTGTACATCAGGGAATATAGCTAATATTTTATAACTTTAAATGGAATATAATCTATAAAAATATTGAATCACTATATTGTATACCTGAAACTAATATAATATGTTAAATCAACTATACTTGAATTTAAAAAGAAATATTTGAGTGCCTACCATATGCAAAGCAGTGTGAGGGAAACAAAGCAACATAAGCAGCAGTCGAAGACAGTTTGTTTCAAAATGAGTGGTGTTCATTTGTACCCTTTTATTAGATTCCACATATAAGTGATATGATATGATGTAGAAAACAAACTTATGGTTACCAGGGGGTAAGGGGGGGGGAAATTGGGGGTTGGGATTGACATATACACACTACTATATATAAAATAGATAACTAATAAGGACCTACTGTATAGCACAGGGAACTCTACTCAGTATTCTATAATAACCTATATGGGAAAAGAATCTAAAAAAGAATGGATATATGTATATGTATAACTGATTCATTTTGCTGTACACCTGAAACTAACACAACATTGTAAATCAAATATACTCCAATAAATTTTTTTTTAAAAAAGAGTGGTGTTCATGCTGCCAAGAGTTTAGAGGAAAAGGAATTCACTGTGATCAGAATGTGAGTAGAACTATAGTCCTAGTCTAAGCTAGTCCTAAGCTAGGCCTTAAATGTGAAAGGTGCTCAGACATCAGGAAAGAGAAAGCAATTTTCAGAAAGAAAGGAAGGCATGTCCCTATCCTGAGTCCCATTACCCTCTCTAGCCTTTCTCCTGCCATGATACTTTAATCTCCTGAAAAAGCTAGTACTGAGGTATGAACATAATCAGGAGGAAGTCTGAGCCCTGGCTTGATTATTCTTCCCATCTTTGGCTTTCCTCAAAGTTTCTAAGTCATGAAACTAAACCTTGTGATATTTCACAGTAAGCAAATGTCTAGCTCACTTTCAGACATGCCTTTATTCACCTGCTTTAGGTTCAACTAAGAGCAAAATCTTTGAAGACACCTATACAATAATGTATAACAGGAGATATAAAGTGACATCTCCCTCAATCTTGTCTCCTCCAAATAAATTGCAAACTACATTTAGTACAACTGAAAGTACAGTGCTGGGCACATTAAAGACACTTAATCACTTATAAGGTGATTGATAGCTAACTTCTGTACTTTAATTACCTTTGCTCCAACATTTCACAATAAATTACCAACTCCCACAAGAGTAGGGTTTCAAAAAACTAAGGCAATTTATCTCCATTAAGATTCAGAGATTAAAAAAATAACATTTAAGTCTTTTTCAGTACCAAAATAAATTTCAAACCATAAATAAAGCCCATCAAGAAGCTGAGAACCTCACTGTACTGATCCCTTGATATATATCTCTACAAAATCTAGATCAATTTACTAGATCAGAACATAAAAGTTTATTCTCTTTTTTCATCAACTATATAAACTCTACAGTGTTAGTTGCCATAGCAAAAGACATCTCAGAAATCCTTAGTTAGACTCTATGACATAAATCACAGCAAGATCCTTTTTGACCCGCCTCCTAGAGAAATGGAAATAAACCCAAAAATAAACAAATGGGACCTAATGAAACTTAAAAGCTTTTACACAGCAAAGGAAACCATAAACAAGACAACCCTCAGAATGGGAGAAAATATTTGCAAATGAAGTAATTGACAAAGGATTAATCTCCAAAATTTACAAGCAGCTCATGCAGCTCAATATCAAAAAAAAGAAACAACCCAATCCAAAAATGGGCAGAAGACCTAAATAGACATTTCTCCAAAGAAGATATACAGATTGCCAACAAACACATGAAAGGATGATCAACATCATTAATCATTAGAGAAATGCAAATCAAAACTACAATGAGATATCATCTCACACCGGTCAGAATGGCCATCACCAAAAAATCTACAAACAATAAATGCTGGAGAGGGTGTGGAGAAAAGGGAACACTCTTGCACTGTTGGTGGGAATGTAAATTGATACAGCCACTATGGAGAACAGTATGGAGGTTCCTTAAAAAACTACAAATAGAACTACCATACAACCCAGCAATCCCACTACTGGGCATATACCCTGAGAAAACCATAGTTCAAAAAGAGTCATGTACCAAAATGTTCATTGCAGCTCTATTTACAATAGCCAGGACATGGAAGCAACCTAAGTAGCCATCAACAGATGAATGGATAAAGAAGATGTGGCACATATATACAATGGAATATTACGCAGCCATAAAAGGAACAAAACTGAGTTATTTGTAGTGAGGTGGATGGACCTAGAGTCTGTCATACAGAGTGAAGTAAGTCAGAAAGAGAAAAACAAATATCGTATGCTAACACATATATATGGAATCTAAAAAAATGGTTCTGATGAACCTAGGGGCAGGACAGGAATAAAGACGCAGATGGAGAGAATGGACTTGAGGATACGGGGAGGGGGAAGGGTAAGCTGTGACAAAGTGAGAGAGTGGCATGGACATATATACACTACCAAATGTAAAACAGATGGCTGGTGGGAAGCAGTCGCATAGCACAGGGAGATCAGCTCGGTGTTTTGTGACCACCTAGGGGGGTGCGATAGAGATGGTGGAAGGGACATGCAAGAGGGAGGAGATATGGGGATATATGTATACATATAGCTGATTCACTTTGTTATAAAGCAGAAACTAACACACCATTGTAAAGCAATTATACTCCAATAAAGATGTTAAAAAAAAAGAAAGAAAGAAAGAAAGAAATCCTTAGAGTTAGAAGTTACTTCAATTCCATCATATCCAAAGACCAAAAGATGGCTTCAGTCTTTCTTCAGTATTGATCTTCTGTCTCATTTTTCCTTCAAAACCGGCACTCTCTTCTATTTTGGAGCACTGATATCTGAAGTGAACTTTCCTGGAATGTCAACATCTAACTGTATCTTTTGCATTAGGTAAGTTAATTTTCTTCACAAAGACCATAATTTACAGGAGAGAACAGTAAAGTTTGTTCTTATAAGAAGATCTTTCTAAAAATAAAAAGGCATACAATTACTTATTACACCAGCCGTAGGATTTGCTTTTATTTTTAAGCCCCCCCACCCCACACCAGATAGATGCAAGTCTAAAAGGAAAGTGGCTCTAGTTTTAACATATCAATTTATTTATTGAAAAATTTGGAAGGAAAGATGCATGATGTATAGGATTAGGATCCTGATATTACAAAATTATTATTAATTTGAGCGAAGTCATTTTTTCACATTGGCAAATAAAGAGTGCCATATGATGCTTTTCCAGATTGTATTATAGAGTTAATAAGTAGAGAAATGTATAGTGAAGTTTAAAAGACTCAAGGAAGAGCCTTAGCCAAAGAAGATTCATCCACACAGACTGAAATTATCCTTTTCTTATTCACTGTGGGTTAGGCATAAAGCCTGATGGGATCATATCAGCACAGGCGCAAGAGGAGTGTGAGGAATAAACACCAGGACAGGGTGTGGATACCTCATACTCATTCCAACTGGCCTCATTAGCCAGGAGAGTAAATCTTCTGTGTGAAGCATACCAGCAGGAAGTTCCAATCAGGTGACACTTGAAACCAGAAAGGTAGAAACACCATAGTCTAGGGTGAGTGATTTACTCAGAACAGACCTCTTGAGCCAGTAAATGGTGAGTCTAAGGACTAGGGAAGAGACTATCAGGGAACATCCACAGCCAAGCAGAGCATCAAAGCCTCAGGATAATATAGTTTGGATGTAGAACAGAGACCCAGGACTAGTAGGGATTGGGGTGCCTAGAGACAGGGGCTCAGCTTTGCTGATCAGGGGAGGTTACAATTCAGCAGGTATATCAAATGATGTTAGATATGCCTCTCTGAGCTTCAGTTTTCCTCATCTGTAAAAGAGATATATAAATGTTCCCGTTTAATTGGGCTAAGGGGACTTACCCCACCCAAGGGCAGAGGCAAATAGCTATGTCTCCAATGGAGTCCATGCAGTTATAGAGACAGTTATATACCAGGGAAGCAAGGTGTTGAGGGGAGAGAACATAAGAGCAATAAATTTTCAATGATAATCAAAAGGAATGGGGATCCCTAGTATAACCAGTAAGCAGCATCACTGAGAATTGAAGTCAAGTCCATATCCATATGATTCAGATGTCCATAATTATGTATTCCTATATATCAATGTCTATATAGCTGCCATTTAGTGAGTGCTTACCATGAGTCAGGCACTGTGCTAAACACTGTCCCTGAATTTCTTATTTAATTTCACCAATACCCTGTGACTTAGGTACAGTCATCATTCTCATTTTACCAATGGGGAAACCAAGGCTAATGTAGAGCAAACTAAAGGGAAAAATGGATCAAACTAACAGTATTAGATTAATTACTATTGAATAGCATTTGCATTGAATATGTATTTGTTCCCTGAAAACTAAACTGATTATGACATAAATTATAAATTGAATCTAGGGACTTCCCTGGTGGTGCAGTGGCTAAGAATCTGCCTGCCAATGCAGGGGACACGAGTTCGAGCCCTGGTCCAGGAATATTCCATATGCCTCGGAGCAACTAAGCTCGTGCGCCACAACTACTGAGCCTGTGCTCCAGAGCCTGCAAGCCACAAGTACTGAAGCCTGCATGCCTAGAGCCCGTGCTCCGCAACAAGAGAAGCCACCACAATGAGAAGCCAGCGCACTGCAAGAAGTGTAGCCCCCGCTCACCGCAACTAGAGAAAGCCCGCGCGCAGCAACAAAGATCCAACACAGCCAAAAATAAATTATAAATAAATAAATAAATAGAATCTAGATCAAGGTGGCACTACAATGGGAATGCCAAATATCAAGTAATTCAGCATAACTAGTGGCCATTCAAAGGCAGCAAATTGCCAAGAACTACTAAAGAATGGATATAAGGTTGGTAACTTGAGAGGGGCAGCTCAGCTGGCCAGAAGGCCAGGCTGGAGGAGAGATCCTGTTTTGAGCATCATACTCCAAGAAGAATCCTCATTTTCCTTACAGATAACACAACCAGGTTGGGGTAGCACGAAAACACTGATAAAGGAAGAAGATTTGAGTTTATTGAGCCTTTACTATATGTCATGCTCTTTGTTAGCTGTACATATACTTTCCCAGTCAATCTACCCAACAATGAAAGACAATAAGTGAGAACAATTATTCCTGTTTTACTAAAAAGGACACTGAGATTGGAGAAAGTGACCCCTATTCCAATGTTACAGAGCTAGTAAATGTCAGAGTTAAGACTTAAACTCAGGTCTGCACAACCTCCTTCCAAGAGTTGCCACAGGAATTGATGCAAAAGAAGTAAATAGAAAAAAAAGCAGTTAAGAAACTCTAACACTGAATCTGAGAATAGACATTGCAAGGCTGTCATACTGAAGTGGTACAAAGGAGGTATAGAACCTGAAGCTCATGCCCAAAATATAATATAATAGTAATAATAATAATAGTAGCTAACATTTATTGAACATTTTCTATGTGACAGGCATTGTTCAAAGCATTTTATATGTTTAACTCATTAAATCCTCACAACCACTCTGAGATAGATATTATTGTCTCCATTATATAGTTGAGTAAATGGACACAGAGAGGTTAAAATCTTTACCCAAGGTAGTAAATGGCTGACCTAGTATGGGATACTGGAATTCAAGATATGGTTCAAGGAAACCCTCAAAAAGACAATTTGAACTATACAATTGTAAATTATACTGATGTAACAGAAAAAAATAGAAGTGAGTACCTAAATAAACCAGAGAGCTGTCCAGGGTGATGGATAACATAAGGAAAGTAGACGCCTTTAAATCCTATTTTGTTTCTATCTCCTGTGTCAAAGAGAATTATTTTCAGGCTGAAAAGTGTGAAAAACAACCATTGCTAAGAAATAACTTAAGCCTAAAATGGTTGAAAAGATTGTAAAATGCACACACACACACACACACACACACATACACGCAAAAACCTACTGTTCTAGCGTTTTAAATGCCTTTCAGTTTCCTGGGATGTATGAATTAAATCCAAGAATGTATACAATTGGTCAAGCTATATTCATTATCTTTGAGGAATCACAGAGAAGAGATGAAATCATGGATGAGTGCTGGAGATGCATTCCTTATTTTTTTTCTTATTTTTTTTAAGACGAGAAGGACGGTAGATTCCAAAATTAAATATAGGCAAATTGTCTCCATTCTCTCCTTGCTCCCTTAAAATTCATTCTCTGCACACAGCAGTTAGACTCTTTGAATAATGTAAATCAGACCATGAAACACTGCTCCTTCCTACAATCCTCCTTGCGCTTAGAACAAAGTCTACACTCTTTACCATTACTCTTACCAAGTTGTCTCCTCCTTAAACTCCATTACTTATTGTTGCTCCATTGTTAACTCTGCTTCAGCCACTTTGATCTTCTGTCCCTTGAACACTCCAAGATTGTTCTTGCCCCAGGGCTTTTGCATTGCTGTTATCTTTGCCTCAAGGATTCTCCCCCTACATATTTGCAAACTAAATCCTTGTCAACCAGATCTCAGCTAAAATACCATTCTCTAATAGATGCCTTCCCTAACCTATCTAGTGTTACTGCCCTGCCCCTACTCCAGTCACTTTCTATCCCATTTCCTTATTTTATTTTCCTCGCAGTATTCACCATTACCTGAAATGATCTTATTTGTGTGTTTGTTTATTGCCTGACTCCCTCACTAGTATGCAATCTCCATGGGAGACAAGATCTTGTCTGTCTTGCTCTCTGTTTTAGCCCCAGTGCTTAGAATAGTTCCTGACACAGAGCAGGAGCTGAACAACTACTTGTTGAATGAATGATTGACTACTTGAGTCATGGGAAAGATTCTAGAGCAGATTGTTAAAATAATTGTTCATGAGCAAATAAGAATGCAAGTGATGGTCAGCTTAGACTAAGGTCATTTCATTCTATGACATGGCCAATAGCCTTGTAAATCAGAGATGTATGGTATGCAGAATATCCATATACAAAGATATTTAACAATGTCTTTCATGACACTCATGCATTGAAGATGGATAACCATTTCCTGGAAACCATTTCAAATTGTTTTTTTTTTTTTTTTAAGATTGAATGACTTTAGCCAGAGTGTTTTGATGCCATTCCAGAACATGAGTTCCTAATTTCTTTGGACCATGAATAGCTTTAAGAATATGATGAAAGCTATGGAGTTTTGTTGCAGAAAATAATACATATATGCACACATTTTGCATAAAATTCATCAAGCTCCTATTGATTCATGGATCCCAAGTTAAGAAGTGCTCTACTAGAATATTTCCAATGGAAAACTTCCTGGGTTTTTCTTTCATTTTTCCTTCTTTCTTTCCTTCATCTATCTATCTTTCTTTCTTTCTCAGAGAAGGCTGATCTGTCATGTTTGGAGATGGCAGAAAATGGTAGATATATAAGATACATTAGAAAACATGACCAAAATTTTTAAAAGAGTATGAAGGACTGGTTACGATGGATGGCATATAACAGGAAATTTAAATTAGAGTTTTAATCAATTGTAAGTTTGATACAGAATAATATTGATGTGGCCACCAAAAGCAGCTAATCTAATTTTATGTTGCATTAATAGAACAAGGTAGGTGATAACATAGACTATTCTGCATGCATTGCAGCATACTGTGAGTATACACAGCATTCTAGGTGCTAACCTTGAAGAAGTATATGAACAGGTATATACAAATGCACTTGACAGGGATTGTAAAGAAACATGAAATCGGTTCTTATAGGCAACCACTGATTGAATGGAAATGTGCTGAGAGTAAAGAAGATTCTGGTGGGGGAGGGAATTTGTCAAATGTTAGTTGGTTCCAAACATTTGAGAGGTCTAGAGGTGAAAAAAGTGATAGGACTTATTCAATATGACTATAAGTCATAAATCTGGAAACAAAGGTTATAAAAAGATATTTTAGTTTAATATCAGGAATCATCTTCTAAATAGTAGAAGCAGTCCAAAGATGGAACGTGCTGCCTTAAGCAAGAAAGGATGTCCATCACATCACTGAATCTGGTAAAGCAGAGGTTCCATAATTAACTGGCAACAATGCTATAGAGGGGACTCAAGCATAAAACAGAAGGTTGGAAACTAGATAACTGATCTACTTTCTTCTTACTCTAGGAACCAAGCAAGTTAGTTGATTGTGAAGAATAATGCCCCAGAGTCATCTATGTGAACGCCACACCCAACCTATCCAGGAGCAGTGAGAATCTAATAACTCTAGTTCAGAATATTATGGAAACTCATTCTCTTCAAGCCTTTTAAGCTCCTTAGCTTCTTGAGGGTTTTTTTTTTAACCCAAACACAGTATATTGGAAATGACCTTTTCTTTTAAACATATGAAATTGTTCAGATATCTTCATAGCACAAGCAGAAGAACTGCATATGGTAACACTGGGGAAAAACATACAGCAAAACAATGTCTAGTTTTTTCCAAAAGGCAGGCTGCTGACAGTTTGATAGGTTTGGGGAGAGAGGGAGTGCAAGAATGAATTCAATCCTACCACAGCTGCAACAGTTTTGTTAGGTAAAGTTCTGATTACAAATTGAGAAACTGCTTTATGTTTCATGTCTCTGACAGGATTATTTAAATATGTCACCCAGCAACAGCAAGCAGATCCAATCAATTGTGGACATTGCAATGGTCTGGTACATTTACTACTATGAGAACAAAGCTTGCACAAAATTGTTTTCTAAATGTCATCCACTTAATGAACAAGGATGTGAAGCCACACAAGACACCCACCATTTGTGTAAACCCAGCAAACCTCCAGATGGAGAGAAGGAAGGAAGGATTAGTCAGGATGCAAATGGAAGAAGGTAAAGAAGAAATGGAGGGAGAATAAAAGATGAACATCCACTGATTATCTACTAGTTCTACGCTTGGCAATTTCACATATACTATTAACTCTTCTCCACAAACGAAGCAGAAATAATCATCCTCACTTTTAAAGGTAAAGCAGCATACTTAAAGCAGTTAAGTAATTTGCCCAAGGTTCACACTTTATAAATGATTGCATATAGATCTGTCTGACTCCAAAGACCATGATTTTTTCACTCAGCACACTGCCCACTACAATGTGTTGAGTTTAAGAATATTTTGAAGGTATAATATTTAGTAGCCTTCACTGATTTTCAACCATCTTCAGCATACAAAGCCCTTGCCCCTGCTTACTTCTCCAGATTCTTCTTTCACTACCCCACCCTTCAAACCCTACAGGCCAGACAGACTGAATACCTTGTGGGAACCCAGAATTTGTCAGGCTATCTCAGCTTACTTCTCTTTGTACATTCTGTTCTCTCTGATTTCTTCCTTCACCTACTGCCCAGCTCCTACTTTTCTTTCAAGATTAACTCAAGCCTAACCTTTCCAGAAAGCCTTTCTTGTCCATCTCAGACAGATAATTGCCATTCCATAGTACCTTGAGTATATTTATACCACATCCTTTTTCAGACTCTATTTATTGTTTTTACTTATCTCTCTCCACACTAGACTGAAGCCTCTCCAAAGCAAGAAATTGGACTTGTTTTCACATTGTATCTTTAACATCTGGAATAGTGCTTAGGATGTAGTAAGCACTTATAAATACTGAAAGAAAGGAAGAAAGAAAGAAAGAAAGAAAGAAAGAAAGAAAGAAAGAAAGAAAGAAAGAAAGAAAGAAAAGAAAGAAAGAAAGAAAGAAAGAAAGAAAGAAAGAAAGAAAGAAAGAAAGAAAGAAAGAAAGAGAACAACAGCAAAATGAAAAAAATGAGGTTGGCCGGTCCAATTTAGTAATAGGCAGACTGATTGCATGTGATCCCAAGCAAAAGATCTCAGATGAACAATTTCGCAACAAATCAGGGAACATTCCATTAAACCATGAATTAGCATTTTCCCTTTGTTAAAAGAAGAGCTGTATCCTCCAACTAGACTTGGATGTCTTCCAAGTTGTCCTTCTTTCTTAGTACCTAGGTTGGTTCACTTAATAAGGAGTGGTTCACTCCCTTTAGAGTCAGCAACCATATCTTCTAGAAATTTAGAAGCAGAGATCCTGAGAGCTACAATGTTGGTTCATCTCTCTACTGAGACAGGTAGATGTGATTGTCTGTTTTCACTCCAACAATGAGCAGATGTTTGTTTGCTTTCCCTAGTGTATGTGCCCTCTGCTCCATGGAAGCATTTGGATTACCTTGTCTTGCTTCCAACTATTCTCCTAGCTTCCTTTGCCTCTTGATCCAGAGACAAAAACAGAAAGGAACAAAGAAATAAGTCACATATATCATTTTTCAATTTTCTTGTGTAAAAACCTGTGACTGCCTCATTTCAATCAGAAGGAAATTAGTTCTATGCCCTTTGAAGTGAGCTGAGTCACTCATAATTTGAAAACAATGCAACTGTGGAGAGACAGAGTAGTGCCTAAAAAGGAATGCATGTAAGATGACCTGGGTTCTTTCTAGTCCTAGCTGTACCACTAGCCAATTATGTGACCTTGGACAAGCCACTTAACCTCTCCAGGCTTTGGTTTCTTCATCTGTAAAATTAGGAGATTGGGCTATATGATCCCTAAAGTCCCTTTTTGCTCTTAAATTATGTCTTGAACACACAAGCATGGATGTAAAGTGGTTTCACCATAGCACAGAACCCTACATTTTAAGGAATTACTGACTCACTCTAAATACAAACCTATAAGCCTACTTCCACTATTCCATCTGTCTGTTTTTCTGGTTGAATGCATGTTTGATACATGTGATTCATGTTCAAATATGATATTTTTAGCCTGCCAAAAGGACATTGCTGGAGACTGCAGCCTTGCTACTCTGGTCTAAATGCCTCAGACTGGCTTCTGAAGACCCTGATTTCTTCGGTAGATGCCATCATGTTGACTCTAAGGGACAGGCCACATCCATCATTCACCTGACCCCATACCCACCTCCTAATTCACCTGACTGGGGTTTTTGTCAACATTGGGCAACTGTGCGTTACGGAGAGAGGGTGGGGAACTGGAACTAAGGGTTTTCACAAGATGTGAAAATCACAGTCTATAACAACTAATGGGTTAAAGGCTGCATGAGGCAATGAGTCATAAGTGAGGAATTTATAGTTATCAGTAGAGAGCAGTGGGCCAGAAACTAAGTAGACATAGAAATAAAAACCTGGAGAGCATATATATCAATGCTTAAGGAAAGAAAATGGAGAGCCAAAGTCTGAATAGGTAACAAGAATTTGACGTGGTCAAATTCCAAAAGACAGGGCAGCTGGTAAAGCTTTGGTCCAGTGGTTCGGGCCTAAGAGATCCACCAGAATCAAAAGTATAGGACAAGGTGGACAGGAAACAGATACGAGTCTTTGGCCACCAAAGAAATCAATTCCGATCTAAGCAGATGCTTGCTGCTAGGAAAAGAATCATTCCAAAGTGCATTCAAAGCAAGTAAATGAGTGAGGACATCTGACTAATCTGGGGAGTTAATTTATTTTTTTATTTTTTTGCGGTACGCGGGCCTCTCACTGCTGTGGCCTCTCCTACTGCAGAGCACAGGCTCCGGACGCGCAAGCTCAGCGGCCATGGCTCACAGGCCCAGCCGGTCCGCGGCATGTGGGATCCTCGCGGACTGGGGCACGAACCTGCGTCCCCTGCATCGGCAGGCGGACTCTCAACCACTGCGCCACCAGGGAAGCCCTGGGGAGTTAAATTTAACTGACAGTTAAAGATAGAGACTGACTATCCACCTGGCTCATAGAAGGTTGTGGCACCCTGGTGTCAGAAGCTAGTCTCACAATACAGAACCTCAGAAAAAAAGGACAATATGACCACATTCCCATATAACTTGCAAGGGGTGACCCCATCATCAAGCAGAAAAGCAGGTACACCAGTTTCAAAGGCCAGATTCTCCTCAAAGTCTTCATAAATTTGATGGGAAAAAATGACCCTGGTCATAGCTTACTAAGGTGAGGGAACTTTGTTAAACATCGGTGAGGAACTGGCTAGGCAAGATAGGACTGAGCCTAAGAGACAGCAGCAACTCCCAGTCCAGGAATGGCAATCACTTGGCAAACATGCACCCACTTCTTCCTCTCAGGTTTACGGCACACATTGCTACCTGATCTCAACACTCCTTCCACATAAGCCTGGGAATCCTTCTCAACACAAAGCTCTTGATAGCCATTATTAATTGACAGATCAACGTTTGGCACATTAGATTTAAGTGTATTTTTCATCTATTTTGCAATTAATTGTAAGAGCAACTATAGTCCCAGACTTCATGAGGGCTGAGAGAACTTTTTCTGTGTTGACTTTACAACCTCAATCCTCAATGTCAATCTATAGTCCACCGATGCTACCCAGAGCCCTGGGATTAATGACAAAAATCATCTTACTCCTGTTAAGACTGCTACATAGATTCACAGTGATTGACAGAGCCTACCCAACCATGCTTCTGCCTTGCATTTTGTGGTTAACCCCTCATGACCCGTAACAATGACCTTAAGGTAATGTCATACAGAGCCAGCACCACTGCCCTGCTGACCCAGGCACAGTGGATAGAGTCTTAGGTTTTAATTTTGCAGAACCAGTCCACATGCCATTCATAATATTTTCCATTTTTCTAAAGTGATCCAATTTCCTGGAGAAATCATTCTTGAAAAAGTTATTACCTTCTTAGTAATTCTTCAGATAAAATAATTCCAGAGGCTGGTTGCAATGGCACCTTTCCAATTGAATGTATAAATCAGGATTGCCTTACTTTAAAAGATTTCCTCCTGTGGAGGAAAGCGAAGGGGGGCAGTGCGTGGTGGGATGAATTGGGAGGTTGGGATTGACATATATACACTAATTTGTATAAAATAGATAACTAATAAGAACCTGCTGTATAAAAAATAAAATAAAATAAAAGATTTTAAAAAAAGATTTTCTCCTATCAAATAAAACTCTTCCTTCGGAGAAGATTTGTTTCTGATCGCCTGGCCTGATTTGCAAGCAATGTAAATGGACTGGAATATACCCCCTTTCTCATTTGAGGACCCTTGAACAAATGAAAACAGCTTGTTAAATAGAGCAGTGATTGGGCCATTTTGCATGATTGTTCTGATGAAAATCCATTAGTGATAAAGCAGTCTTATATTTTCTAATAAATTTTAAAGCACAAAAAGAACCTATTTTTTCCCACCTTTAACTTAGATGGACCTCAATAATGTTTCTCAGGTCCTCAGAAAGATATCATATATATTTCTTTTTAATCTAAGAAAAAAAGATTATGAATTTTAGTATTTGAAAGCAAGTTTTAAAGGGGAATAATTTTATTAAGAACTATTTTCATCTATAAATGTAAGCAGTTTTACTTTAGGGAAAGAAACTTCTATTTCAAAGAATCAGAGTTAGTGTTTCATTTTGTTATTTTGCTTTTAAACAAAGTCCTACTACTTCTCAAATAGATCCTGAGTGCTACAAGACTCTCTTCAAAAGTTAATGGTCCTTTTACAATGATGTGTTAGTTTCAGGTAAATCAACTCCAATAAAAAAGTTTTTTAAAAAAGTTAATGGGGCTTCCCTGGTGGCGCAGTGGTTGGGAGTCTGCCTGCTGATGCAGGGGACACGGGTTCGTGCCCTGGTCCGGGAGGATCCCACATGCCGCAGAGCGGCTGGGCCCGTGAGCCATGGCCGCTGAGCCTGCGCGTCCGGAGCCTGTGCTCCGCAACGGGAGAGGCCACAACAGTGAGAGGTCCGCGTTTTGTACCACAAAAAACAAAACAAACAAACAAACAAACAAAAGAAATGGGCAGAGGAACTTAATAGACATTTCTCCAAAGAAGATCTACGAATGCCTAACACGTACATGAAAACATGTACAATGTCACTAATCATCAGGGAAATGTAAATCAAAACCACATGGCTGAATGGATAAAAGAAGATGTGATCTGTAGATACAATGGAATATTATTCAGCCATCAGAAAGAAGGAAATCTCGCCATTTGTGATAACATGGATGGACCTTGAGGGCATTATGCTAAGTGAGATAAGTGAGAAAGAAAAAGAGATATACTGTATGATCTCACTTGTATGTAGAATCTGAAATAGCCAAACTCATAGAAACAGAGTAGAATGAAGGCTACCAGGGGCTGAAGGTGGGGGAATCGAGGAGATGTTGGTCAAAGGGTACAGACTCGCAGTTAGATGATGAATAAGTTCTGGAGATCTAATGCACAATGTTGTGATTGTGGTCAGCAGTACTGTATTATAAACTTCAAAGTTTTTAAATGACTAGATATTAAATGCTCTAACCACAAAATGAAATAATAATTACGTGACATGATGGAGGTATTGGCTAACACTAAGGTGGTAATCATATTGCAGTATATAAATGTGTCAAATCAACACATTGTACACCTTAAACTTACAGTATGTTATATGTCAATTATATCTCAATTTAAAAAAAAATACTTCGTTTTAAAGTGATTTTAGGTTCACAGCAAAACTGAGGGGAAAACACACACACACACACACACACACACACACACAAAGATTCTGCATATACTCTCTGACCCCACACATGCATAGCCTCCCCCAATATCAACACCCCCTCAGCAGAGTACTACATTTGTTACAATTGATGAACCTACATCGACACATTCTTATCATTCAAAGTACATACTTTACATTAGGGCTCAGACCTGGTGTTATATAATCTATGGGTTTGGACAAATGTATAATGACATGTACCCATCATTATGGTCTCATACCTAGTATTTTCACTGCCCTAAAAATCACCTTTGCTCCACCTACTGGAGGAGCTCCAACTACTGATCTCCATAGTTTTGCCTTTTCCAGAATGTCACATAGTTGGAATTGTACAGTATGCAGCCTTTTCAGATTGGCTTCTTTCACTTAGTAATATGCATTTAAAGTTCCTCCATGTCTTTTCATGGCTTGATAGGCCATTTCTTTCTCACACTGAATGATATTGTCAGTGTCTGGTTGTACCACAGTTTATTTACCCAGTCATCTACTGAAGGCTATCTTGGTTGCTTTTAAGTTTTAGCAATTATGAATAAAGCTGATATAAACATCCATGTGCAGATTTTTGGGGGGGGGGGGATAGAAAATTTCAGAACTTGCATATTTTTAAAATGGAAAATAGTTGAAAGACTAGATTATTTAACATCTAAACATTTGGTATGTTAGGTTGCTATTATATGCCTATTGCAATAATTAAGTTTAAAAGTATCACAACTTAGACTTTTCAAAGTTAAATGCCTGAATTAAGCTTTCTATTCTCGAAATAAAATAGAGCTGAGGTTTTCCAGATTTAGATATCTAGTAATCTCAGCTATTCAAAGCAAATAAGAATCCCCAAATAAGAGAAATTATGAAAATAGCTAAGAAGTAAAAGTGCATAGTTTATAGGTCTTGTCGTTAATATTTTCACTGGCCAGAGAAAAGGAGTAAAATTTTACACAAGGCCCCCTCTCCTCCACCTTGCCCAGGGAAAAGGAATAGTTGATGGATTAGCCTAGATAGCAAAATCCTGTCCCATTACAGCAAAACAGAGAAGAATAGGAAGGGAGGAGAGAGATCATTGAAAAACAATGGAAAGAAAGAAAATCAGAGGGGAAAGAGGATCTATGTTATAAAAAACAAGAAGAGCAGCAAGCAAGAGACCTCTGACATCTGTGATCAGAGAGAGCAGATCACAAGGAAGGAGACAAGAAGCACGTACTAATGGTCTGGGGGCTTAAGGACAAAGGAGAAGCTAAGCCCTCACTAACAATTGAGAGAATCAGAGTTGGGGAGTGAGGAAGAAAGAAAGAAAAAGAAAGAAAGAAAGAAAGAAAGAAAGAAAGAAAGAAAGAAAGAAAGAAAGAAAGAAAGAAAGAAAGAAAGAAAGAAAGAAAGAAAGAAAGAAAGAAAGAAAGAAAGAAAGAAGGAAAGAAAGGAAGAAAGAAAGAAAGGAAGAAAGAAAGAAAGGAAGAAAGAAAGAAAGAGAAAGAAGTGAGGGAGGGAGGGAGGGAAGGAGGGAAGAAAGAAAGAAAGAAAGAGAAAGAAAGGGAAAGAGAAAGAGAGAAAGAAAGGGAGAAGAGAAGAAAGTGAGAGAGAAAGGAAGAAAGAAAGAAATCACTATAGGTTCATATTGTACTCCAAATCTTAATAGTTTCTGAAGGTCTAGTTTCCAAAGTAAAAGAATTGACATTTATAAAATCCCTGAATCGATCATATTCAAGAAAACTCTTTACAAAAGCAGTGAAGCTTACAGTATATTTTAGTAAGTTTCCACTATAAATGATCTTTTTAAACAAATGCTTGAGGGATAGACCTTTAGTTCTCTGAAAAATAAATCACAAATTCAAGACATTTAATACCCAAATCATGTAAGACAACTGAATGATTATCCTACATAGAAAATCCCCAAATTGTCAAATATTCTTTGAAGTGATGCTAATGGGTGAATATGGATGGCACTTTGAGGAGTTGTTGACTGACATTAGAGACAGTACACTACAGTATTTAAGCATGAGGGTTCTGGAGTCAGACAGTCTGGGTCAAATCCTGGCTCTGCCACTTACTCAGCTCTTCGTTGGTGAGCTCATACTAAGTAACGGCTTAAGTAAAATTTTAAATTGCTCTGTGCCTCAATTTCTTCATCTGTAAAATGTAGACAACAAATATTACCTACTTCATAGAGTGGCTGAAGGAATTAAATGAGATGAGACAAAAAAAGGATTAGCACAGTGCCCAGCATATAGAAAACACTCAATAAATGTTAGCAATTTTTATCATAACACATCATTTGGGCAGGTCAAATAATCTGCCCACATTTAGTTTCTCCTGCTACCTGCTACCATCATACCAATTTTCTTTAAACTAACCTGCTAAAAAAGTCTGATGGAGCCCTGTTGTATAACAAATAAAGCCTACATTTCTTTTCTTGAAATTGAAGACAATTAAGGTCCTCCCACAACTTGATATCTTTCTCCAATAATTAATACTAATTATGTATTAGTATTATCATCCCCATTTCATAGACCAAGAAACTGAGGCTTATTCAGTTAAGAAAAAATATTGCCCTGTGAAAAATGTTTACAGCTTTACTTCTGGCTCAGCAACCTGTAATAAACCTTGAAGTTAAATGTAGACAGTAACTTTATTTTTGTCCCCAGATACTACTGCTTCTTTTCAGTCTGCAGTAACTTCAAGTCATGGAGATGAATGTGAAAAAAGTCTAAAGACCCAAGTAATTCTATATTTTCCATTATCTCTGTTTTCTTGGTGGGAAGTGGGAAAGACTTTTCAAATCTTTCATAACCAATTTCATGCTTCTATATATTTATTAAGATAGAGGAGGAGAACGATTTGAGGTAGAGAAGGGAGAGTGCGTGGAGAGGAAATGAAAAGGGACACCAAATAAAAACAAAAAGGAAAAGGAAGAAGGAGAAAGGGATGGGCCAAAGATGCTTCAATCACTCTCTGATCTATGTTTTCTCTTGTTTTTCTGAGAAGAAACAGGCGAAATGGATACAAGTGTGGACCCATAACAGTATCTTTCACAAGAGGGCACTGGTACACAGGATGACAAGATGAATATTAGTGAATGTACCTCAGAGCAAAAGAAAAAAGGTAATCTCACTGTTTGGTGCTCGCTATGGAGTGATTCTCTTTATGCTGCAGGGCACTTGGAGAGTAAAAAGCCTTATTTGTCACTATATCGAGATGAAGATCAGGTCTTTTTAGCCCCAAATAGAAAATAAAACAAAAAACATAAATATTGCATCATCCAAAAAGCTGGGCACCCTAAACTATTGGTGAAATGAGTGATGTTTTAGACCAATTTTACAAAACCCTTTCTTTTCTTTCTATGATTTATGTTAGGCAAGAGCTTCACAGATACCTAACCAAACCCCCGTGAAAATTATACTCATTGCTAGATCTAACTGAGGTCCTTTCTGAGCATTTTTAACATAAATCAATTCAATAGGCCTATAAAAAATATTAGTGGTTGTTTTCTTAAGTCTGTTCCTTCCTTAGGCTTGAAGGTCGCTGGACAGACCATCAGCCAGATTTGAGTGAGATTCTAAAATGGTAATCAACTCTGATGGGAAACAAACACCACACCTAAATTGGGAAACTCTCAAAAACATAATTCTGCACGTGAAACTGCAAATGATCCTAACAGAAAGGAGGGAGGTTGTGGTGTCTAAATGAACTAATGCGTTCCACAAACAGCTTTCTGATGAATTATTTTAGAAGGACATTTTTTAAATAGGGAGAAAGGAGAGGCTACTATAGAATACTTACATATTTGAAGCATCAATAACATTCTACAAACTATAGTTTTCCCTGCTGAGTACTGTCTGATTGCAGATTTCTAGTTAGTAATATGTATCCAGGGATTAACTAAGCAAAGCAAAGCGTAACGTTTGTCTCATCAGAAATAGAAATAATAAACAGTGTAGATAGTATTTAACAATTTGCATAGTACTTTCCTTTCTTTAAAAAAATTTATTTATTTATTTATTTATTTTTGGCTGCATTGGGTTTTCATTTCTGTGCTGGGGCTTTTCTCTAGTTGCGGTGAGCCGGGGCTACACTTCGTTGCGGTGCACGGGCTTCTCATAGCAGTGGCTTCTCTTGTTGCGGAGCACAGGCTCTAGGCACACGGGCTTCAGTAGTTGTGGCACGTGGGCTCAGTAGTTGTGGCTCGTGGGCTCTAGAGCGCAGGCTCAGTAGTTGTGGTGTGCAGGCTTAGTTGCTCCACAGCATGTGGGATCTTCCCAGACCAGGGCTCAAATCCGTGTCCCCTGCATTGGCAGGCAGATTCTTAACCACTGTGCCACCAGGGAAGTCCCTGCATAGTACTTTCATTCGTACTATTTAATTTGATCCACATGAGAAGCCTTAAAGAAAAAATTATTAATTTTTCTATTTTATAAGAGAAAGTGAGTGGTCAGAAAAAAAAAATTGACCTGAGTCACAGTGCTCATATGTGGTGGCCCAGGGACTAGAAGCCATGGCTTCTTGCTCCAAAGTTCATGTTTATTGCTCTTTGCTGCCTCCTTTTAGAATGAATGTATGGTCATATAGTTGAGAAAAGTGAGGCTGATTGTATTCGTTTGTATTTCACAGAAACTGATGTATTTAAAATATATAACTATTAGAACTCTATTCATTCTAAGACATAACAGGTTATGACTACAATTGTGTATCATTTCTACTTTAACAACAATGTCAAGGAATTCTGTTTGATTATTTTCCATTAGTATGAAAAGTATAATTTTCTGAATAATTGAATTATTGGAGGCTTTAATTATACAGAAGCCTTCATCATTTTTAACCTAAATTAGAACTCTTTTTAAAACAGGGTTTTTAAAAATTTTTGAATAGTTTTCTTCTATTTATAGAAGTCATACATTATTATCATATAAAATTTGGATAAGACAGAATTTTAGTGTTTTAAGAAATATATTTCAGTCATGCCTAAGTAATCGTATTCACATATTGGTTTTACAAAATTGTGATCATGTTTTATTATATGATATTATAACAATTTTTGTTAACAATATATAATGATCATTACCCACATTGTATAAAATATTCTTTGAAAATATGGCTTTTTGTGGTTGCAAATTATTCATCAAAAAATGTTTCCTAATTTATTTAACCAAATCCTGCTTTTTGGAAGTGGATTTTTCCAGTGTTTCGTATGTTAAATTGTGGTATTCTAAACATACCTGTGTATAAATATTTATGCAGAAAGGGAACTTTACTTGGAGCAGTTGGAACCACTGAATCTCCTCAAAGAGAACAATGCCATTGCTCTTTGCAAGTTGAGTAAACAAAAATACATTATTTTAGATTGTCTACCTACTACTAACAAAATCTACTTGGGGGTGATTTTTTTTAATTAGACTTTTTATTTTGAGATAATTGTAGATTCACATATAGTTGCAAGAAATAGTACAGAAAGATCCCATGTACCATTCACCCAGTTTCTCCCAATGATAGCATCTAGCAAGCTATAGCATAATATCACAACCAAGATATTGTCAGTGATACAGTCAAGATGCAGAACAGTTCCATCACCACAAGGATCCTCCATGTTGCCATTTTATATAGCCAAACCCACTTCCCTCTCCACCAACTCCCTTCTTAAATACTGGCAACCACTACTCTCTTCTCCATTTCCACAATTTTGCCATTTCAGAAATATTACATAAATGGAATCACATAGTATATAAGCTTTTGGAGTTGGCTTTTTTCATTCAGCATAATCTTCTGGAGATTCATGCAGATTGTTGCATGTATCAGTAGTTAATTCATTTTTATTGCTAAGTAATATTCCATGGTGTGGATGTACCACTGTTTCTTTAACTATTTGCCTATTAAAGGACTGTTGTTTCAAGTTTTTGGCTATTACACATGAAGTTGCTGGAGACATTCATGCATGTGTTTCTGAATCAGCATAAGTTTTCATTTCCCTGGGATAAATGCCAGGAGTGCAGTTGCTGGGTCATGTTGTAGTTTTTATTTGGTTTTATAAGAAACTGCTAAACTATTTTCCAGAGTAACTATACCATTTTACATTCCCATCAGCAATGCAAGTGTGATCCAGTTTCTTTGTCCTTACTAGCATTTGGTGTTGTCACTTTTTTAAAATACATTGTGATAGGTGTTTCATAATAGCTCATTGTGGTTTTATTTGCATTCTCTAATGGCTAATGATGTTGAATATTTTTTTGTGTGCTTATTTGTCATCTGTATATCCTCTTTGGTGAAATGTCTTTTCATGTCTTTTGCTCATTTTCTAGTTGGATTTTTTTACCATTGAGTTTTGAGGGTTCTTTATATCTATAGTAGATATTAGTTTTTTGCAAATATGTGGTCTACAAATATTTCTTCAGTGTCTATAGTTTTCCTTTTTATACTCTTAACAGGGTCTTTTCCAAAACAAAAGTTTTAAATTTTGATGAAGTCCAATTTATCAATATTTCCTTTTATGGATTGTGGCTTTGGTATCAATTCTAAGAAGTCTGTCTATCCCTAGATACCTAAGATTTTCTTCTTTATTTTTTTCTGAAACTTTTAAAGTTTATATTTTACACTTAAGTCCATGATCCTTTTTTTTTTTTTTTTTTTTGCTGTATGCGGGCCTCTCACTGTTGTGGCCTCTCCCGTTGCAGAGCACAGGCTCCGGACACACAGGCTCAGCGGCCATGGCTCACGGTCCCAGCTGCTCCACGGCATGTGGGATCTTCCTGGACCGGGGCACGAACCCGTGTCCCCTGCATCGGCAGGTGGACTCTCAACCACTGCGCCACCAGGGAAGCCCCCATGATCTATTTTGATTTAACTTTTTAATAAGGTGTTAGAGTTAGGTTAAGGCTTTTGTCCTGGTTTTGTTTTGTTTTGTTTTGCCTATGGATGTTCAAGGGCCCCTGCACCATTTGTTGAAAAGGCTACCTTTTCTCATTTTAATTGTTTCAGGATCTTTGTCAGACATCAGTTGGGCATTTATGTGGGTCTATTTCTTGGTTCTCTATTCTGTTCCATTGGTCTATGCATCTCTCTACCAATACAACACAGCTTTAACTGTGATAGCTATATAATGTCTTAAAATTGGGTAGACTGATTTTTCTCACTATTTTCTTTTCAAAATTGTTTTAGTTATTCTAGTTCCTTTCCTTTTCCATGTACATGTTTAAATAATCTGGTCTATATCTATAAAAAAACTTACTGGAATTTTGATGAGAATCAAGTTCAAACTGAATATTAATTTGGAAAGAATCGACACCTTTATATATTGCCTTTCAGTCCATGAAAAAGGTTATGTCTCTCTATTTATTTAGATCACCTTTGATTTCTTTCAATGTTTTGTAGTTTTCAGCATATAAGTACTATATGTGTTGTGTTAGATTTCCACCTAAGTATTTCACTTTTTTGAGCAATGGTAAATGTTAGATTTTTAATTTTGGTTTCTATGTGTTTGTTGCTAGTATATAGGAATATAATTAATTTTTGTATGTTTATCTTGTATCCTGAGACTTTGCTGACCTCACTTATTGATTCTAGGGTTATTTTGTGGATTTCCTGAGATTTTCAACATAGACAAACATGTCATCTTCAACTAGGGAAAGTTGCATTTCTTCCTTTGTGGTCCGTATGACTTTTATTTCCTTGCCTTGACTTATTGCACTGGCTACAATTTCCAGAACAATGTTGAATAAGCATGGTGAGAGTGACCGTCCTAGTTTTGTTTCTGATCTTAGAATATAAGCATTCAGTCTTTCACCATTAAGTATAATGTTAGCTGTAGGACTTTTGTAGATTCTCTTCATAAAGTTGAGGAAGTGCCCCTTCTGTTCCTATTTTTCTGAGAGTTTTTATCATGAATAGGTGTTGAATTTTATCAAATGCTTTTTTGGTGTCTATTGAGATGATCATGTTGTTTTTGTCCTTTATTCTAATAATGCAGTTTATTATATTGATTATTTTTGTATATTGAACCAACTTGCATTCCTGGAATGAAACTTATTTGGTCATGGTGTATAGTCCTTTTTAAATGTTGCTGGATTTGGTTACTAGTATTTTGCTGAGGATTTTTGCATCTATATTCATTGGGATATTGGTCTCTGGTTTTCTTTTCCTATAATGTCTTTGTCAAGTTTGGTATCAGGGAAATACTAACTTCATAACATGAATAGGGAAGTGTTCTGTCCTCTGTTTTCTGGAAAGGATAGTGTAGAATTGGCCTTAATTCTTTAAATATTTAATAAAATTCTCCAGTCAAACCATCTAGAACTGGAGCTTTCCTTTTGGAGAGGTGTTTTTTTCTGTTTTTTTTTTTTCATGAATGTAGTACCTTTAAAGGTTGTAGGACAATTTAAATTATCTGTTTTGTCTTGGTTGAGATTTGTAGCTTGTGGTTTTCAAGGAATGGGTCTATTTTCTAATTTGTCAAATTTATGAGTGAGCACAAAGTTGTTCATAACACTCTCTTATTATCCTTTGAATGGCTGAAGAATCTTTAGTGATATCCCCAGCTCATTTCTGATATTGATGATTTGTGTATTTTCTCTTTTTATTTTTGTCAGTCTTGCTAGACAGTTATCAATTGTTTTGATTTTTTTCAAGAACCAGCTTTTCATTTCATTGATTTTTCTCTATTGCTTTTCTCTTTTCAATTTCATTGATTTCTGCTCTTATATTTACCAGTTTCTTCCTTCTTCTTGCTGTAGGATAGTTTGCTCTTCTAGTTTCTTGAGGTAGGAACTTAGATTATTAATTTTAAATCTTGCCTCTTTTTGTTTAGTTCTATACCTTTTTTTTAAAATAAATTTATTTATTTATTTTTGGCTGCATTGGGTCTTCGTTGCTGTGCGCAGGCTTTCTCTAGTTGCGGTGAGCAGTGGCTACTCTTTGTTGCGGTGTGCGGGCTTCTCATTGCGGTGGCTTCTCTTGTTGTGGAGCATGGGCTCTAGGCGTGTGGGCTTCAGTAGTTGTGGAACTCAGGCTCAGTAGTTGTGGCTCGTGGGCTCTAGAGCACAGGCTCAGTAGTGGTGCATGGGCTTAGTTGCTCTGCAGCATGTGGGATCTTCCAGGACCAGGGATCGAAACCATGTCTTCTGCATTGGCAGGTGGATTCTTAACCACTGTGCCACCAGGGAAGCCCCAGTTTTATACCTTTAAAAAAAATTCCATTTGAGATTTCCTCTATGGTCCATGGATTATTTGTATTTGTGCTGCTTAATTTCTAAGTGTTTAATGATTTTATTTTGTTTTTCTGTTATTGATTTTTTATTTAAATTTCTTGTGGTCAGAGAACATACTCTGTATAATTACAATTCTTTTACATTTCTTGAGATGGGTTTTATGATCCAGGATATCATGCATCTTGATGAATGTTCCATGGGTGCTTGAAAAGAATGCATATTCTGCTGTTTTGAGGTAGAGTACTCTATATATATCAATTAGATTCTCTTGGTTGATTGTCTTGTTTAGTTCTTCTATATCCTTGCTGATTTTCTGTTTAGTATTTCTATTAGTTGCTGAGACTTGGGTTTTGAATTTCACAACTACAATTGTGGATCTGTCCATGTCTTCTTTCAGCTCTATCAGCTATTGTGTCACGTACTTTGAGGTGCTGTTGTTTGGTTCATACACATTTAGGATCATTATATCTTCCTGGCATAGTGATCTTTTTGTTATTATGCAATGCCCCTTTTTGTTTTATATATAATTTTAGCTGTTCTTAGCAGGAGGAATAGGGAAAATTATGTCTAACAATTGTCCTTGGAGCAAAAAGTCTCAGAACTTACTTTTAAACATGAATAGGTTAAATTAACTTAAATTATAGTTTATCTTAAAAAAATTAGGAACTGTTTAATTTCCATTAGTTGTTTTCAAGATAATGGGTGAAGGAAATCTACTACTACAAAAAGCAGTGCTACAGGAATACTCCCAAAGGTGCAGAAAGAGGTATGTCCAAGGTTGTCATGCACACATTGTTGTAAAGTTCTACAAAAATGAGAAATAATCTAAATGTCCATCAATAAAGGATTGATTAAATAGTTTATGGCACATTCATGGTTGATATTTAGCCAGCATGCACAAATGAAGATAAAATGCTTGGTGAGATATTAAAATATATCCAGAACAGCTTGTTAATAGTTTCTACCTTGACTCCCACACCAAGTATACCCCTCCAGCACTTTGGCCATCTTGGTCCTTTCCCCAGGACACCTCGAAGCTCTACACAATCTAACAACTAAAGGGTTAACACTTGCATAGCAGGGAGCTTCAGTGCTATGCTTTAATGCTATGATTGGTGTCTATTCTGACTGATTTTGTCTCATGTCCTACCAGATATTAAATATTTTTTCCCTTACTCTTTGGCCCATACATATCACAGAATACCATACAGCTATTAAAAATGAACAAGGGGAGCTCCAGATAAGCATGGAAGATTTAGTGAATACACTTATCTTCACTCACTTTTGAAAACTCAGTAAAATGACAGCAAAGAATTCCAAAAGGACAAAGAGAACATGAGAGGATATGACAGCAGAAGAGAAATGTCAATGCAAGTTTTGTATGCTGGAAAGCAGATGGACAGGTGGTAACTGACTTAGCAGAGTAGATAATACTGAAACCTAAGCCTGAAACTGGGGAGAAGCCAAAAAACAAAACAAAACAGGGCAATCCATGCTCATAAAATCTTAGAATTTGGAGGCACCAAGGACCTCTAGAGGCAGGGGTGTGGGTAGGACTGAAAACAGAAAGATAATTTGGCAGTTGGTATAAAGAGCATTAAAAAAATGAGTATACAGCCCCTCCTCCTAAGTTCACTCATGCACTCCATGGAGTAATTTCCCTTTGACAATGCATGCAGAAGACTTGAGGTATTTTTCTTGCTGGAAAAGTTTACATGGCTATGAACTGGAGTGAGCTGCCACACTGAAAGCAACGATGTAAAGTCTACACATTAAATAATGCAACCTTCAGTCTCTACCCACTCCTTTCATATATCCCAGAACATCAACAGCCAGGCTTATAACACCTTATAGGAAATTGGAATATTCCTCTCTGTGGAAACTAAATCGTCCAATACAAAACACCTAAAACTACTGAAATTTTGGAGAACCCTAGTGGAAAAGCTGAATTGCGGCCTTCTCAACTTAAAGGGAAATGTACCACATAACAGTTGCCATTCATATACAAAGAACTTCTAATCAGCTTCTTAGTCTCTTGTTATTGTATGTAAATGAGCCATCAAAAACAAGACTTTAAGGAAAGAGAGATAGAAACAACAGAACAGAAAATGTGACCATGTAGGAAACAGATACAACGCAGGGAACAGGGAATGGAAGAAAACTTTAAAAATATTTATCTTTCAGAGAGATGAGAATATACAGCATTCAGAACATTCAGAGAACAATGAAAATGTTTTGGGGATTAAAAATAAGATAAAATATATAAGTGTTGGAATATAAATTGGAGGAAATCTCCTGGAAACTAGAAAAAAGAAAATAGGGAGAAGAGATGATTTGGGGATCAATCTAGGATTTCCAACATATGGATAATGATATTTACAGAAAGGATAGAGAAATGAAAAAAGGAAATTACCAAGAAATCATGCAAGAAGATTTATGAAAACTGAAGGATATGAGTTTCCCCAACTGAAAGGACCTATTAAGTACCTCGTATAACAAATACAAATAGATCACACAAGGGCACATCATAGTGAAATTTCAGAACACCACGGAATGAAAGTGGCAATGTTGACTCAACAGCAGCACTGGAATCTGTAAAGCAATGAACCAATGTTTTCAAAAGTTGGCAGGAAAATTATTTGCAACCTAGAACTCTATACTCTGCCAAACTTAATGGTAGAATAAAGGGATTTTCAGATATGAAAGTTCTTAATGAACAATTTCTCTTTCAAATAGTCTTGTACAGAAAGCTCTCGGAGGTTGTATTCAATCAAAATAAAGGAGTAAACCAAATAAGAGGATGAATGTGTAGAAAATAGTATTGAGAAGGGTTCTCAGGGCTTTCCCCAAGAAACTGTAGAACCTGTACAAGGCTCCCTCCCACCAGTGGTTCAACAGGTAAATGCTATTTTAAAGAGAACATTTGGTGGGAAATGTTGAATAGGGTTGCCTTGATTAAGGGGTAAAGCACCAAGAATGCTAGGCAACAATAAGTTTTTCAAGGAAAGCTTTTCCAAAAATAGCCAGAAGACACCTAAGGAAGTTGTAAAAGGAGGAAGATGCTACAGAATTGTATTTTTGCCACCTGCATAGGGAATATCCCATCCAAGGTAGTCTTGAAAGTTACACTGGTAGATAGATGGTAGAGTGGCAACCAAGCAGTCTAACCTTATCTAGAAGTCACAGGTAAAGGCTGACTTTCAGGAAAATGGAGAATCAGGTAAAGTTGGTGTAAGCATTCTGCTATTTCTTTTTCCTGCCTGCCCTCAGATGCCTTATGCCAACATGTTTCCCTTACCTAGCTAAAACTTACCATTACTTTAAGCAGACTTGCCCCCCACTTAAACCAATATCAAATCTGGCAGACCTGCTATTGACTTTTACCAATGTCAAATCTTGGTCTTGCTAGTCCCTTTCAGCTAATTATCAAAGGTCTGCTAAATAAATCTGTACTAAGTTGCTAATGACAGGTAATAGATTCATATGCTACCCATCCAGAGGTATTTAAATTTCAACAGACTACTCGTAGAGTCCAAAAACCTTCTAATTTCAAATGATATCTTGAGGGGAATAATTTTTAAAGGTAGGAGCCCTCAAATCTCACAACATACACAACTACCTAATTAACCTATGGGCAAAACTAGCTGGAAATCTGTGTCTGAGATGATGTCAATGTATTTTCTGGTACCTGGTTATTCACATAGTCATGATGAGCCATAACTTGTCCCCCTAAAATAATAAGTAGATTAAAAAAATAGAATTGTTTTTCAGATTATCACATCGTTGTTCTGGCTTGGGGTAAGCCTTGAAATAATTGTAAATATGATCCAAGAGATGTTAGAGGTTAATGAATTTGCCACTAAAACATGCTTCAAATTTAAAATCCGATATGTTTAAGATGAAAGCACTGACAGATGATCAAGTCCACTTAAAATTGCCTTATATCAAGATGCTATATTGTAGTCTAGGACAATAAAATGTCTGAAAAGACACATAATGTTATTACAACAGAAGATACAAAGGAATTGTATGCAATCAACTCATTTATATTAGTAACCCAAATCACATAAACATGTAGACCAAGGTAATTGGCCACAGAATCATGCCCAGAATAACACTTGAGTCATATCAGGTCATTCTGAGCAAACATACTGGACAATTCCATAACTTTGAAATCTAAGGAAAGTGATAGGGGACTGAGGGCTTTCAGTAAACGCAGCAAGTACATATCTCATGTTTAGAGCTATCAAATTTGCATTGTGAACTTTAGCACAAATCTCACTGCAACTCAGGGGGCATGTTCTAATTCTGGTAGTAGCATTTACCAAAGTGTTCTACGGACTTCAACTAAATCATATCTAAGTCAAAGTATAAAATCTAAGTTAGGGCATAAGGAAGAACATGAAAATCAATACATTTGGATATATAAGGTAGGGATATTATTTAAATATTTTGCAATGTATGATGAGGCCAGGAACTCACTTTGGTATGCTGGGTACAGTGGCAAGAGCCCAATAGTCAATGCCACATTCTCTAAGGGGCAGGAGGCAACGATGCCATAGCATTCCACAAATGTCCTTTCACACAGTAAAAATATTTCTGACAGTCACTCTGCCCAAACCTTCCTATTCATAACACTGTCAGCTGGCATGTCACTCAGAGTGACAGGAAAGGAGAGGGAAAGATGATTATGGTGAAGATGGTAGGAGTTAAATCACTGCATGATGAACAAGCAAGATGCACCTTAACTGCTCTCTGTCACACAGATGGCTGACACGATCCTGATCGAAAGAGATAAGGGTGAAAATATTTCACTTGCCTCATGATTGCAGTTCAAATGAAAGGCATGAAAACCAGTTGAGTTAGTGTCAAAAAAATGGTAAATCCTGAAGGGATCTTGCTGAAGGGGTACTTCATTCAGTGATTTTTTTTTTTTTTTTTTTTTGGCCATGATAGCCTAGCTTCAAATTGAATCTTACACAGAAGTTCGATATGTTGTTAAACAAGTCAAAAAGACCTATTTCGATGGCAGCGGTGGTCTAGAACTCCCCTCTCATTTCCCATAACCACTACAGTCATCATCCCTAAGGAATTCCAGGACTCTTCACCCTACCTTTGGATAATGACATCTCCAAGCCCCAAATTATACTGCCCAAGATCTCCTGTGGTAAGTTAGTGTTAATCCAGATTTTTCCCAATTATCCTGACTTCCAAGCCTATACAAAATTCCCAGCAATACATCACCTGCCTCATGTCATGTGGCCCTGTTAGTTTCCTCAAATGAGCACTTGGCATTGCTTTCTCTAATTTACTGAGCAGATTTAGCAAATCAGAAAAGTTTTACTCTAATAGAATATAGATTATACATAAATGTAAGTGATGTTTATTTCTTCTTTTATTGAAGTAGAGTTAATTTACAATGTTGTGTTAGTTTCAAGGATACAGCAAAGTGATTCAGTTATATAAACGTATATATATGTATATGTGTGTATGTATATATGTGTGTGTATATATATTCTTTTTAAGATACTTTTTCATTATAAGTTATTACAAGATATTGAGTATAGTGATATTTATTTCAAAGAAGTGTTCACAGTGATAGAAACCAACTATAGTCAGTGTTAAGTATAAGACATTTGCTACAGTATTTGTTTTTATGTCCTGGCTAAATTGGTTACCTGATCCAATGCAAGCTCTCAGAAAAAAATATTCTTGCTTTTTTTGATTAGCATACAAGCTGACATTCTGTGGCATTTTCAGAAAGTATCTATGATGTGCAAACTGAAACATTGCCTTTGTTGGGTATGCATAAAATAGATGCTTTTTAGGAACTTAATTGTCTTCATAGAAAAAAATATTAACAAAATATTTGTTGTGTATTTGGTGATACTAAGCTCTGAACCATGTAAAACTATAAGTGTGACTAGCTGTGAAGGTTATAGTTTTTATTTACAGCAAACCCCAGAGTCTTGCATTAAGTACCTTTGTTTCAAGAGAAAAAAATGAATAGGTTTGCCTTAGGGCATCTTAAGACCAAAACAAGCTCATTGCTTCATTTCAAACTCTGTTCATAAAACGTGGCAAGAGATCAAATCCAGAGAGATTTTTTTCCCTTGCCATGACCATATAACAGTAGTCTCTTAAGACACAGAATCGATTTGACAGATTTTGCCTTTGCTGCTACTCTCATGTCTTCCTTCTGAATGACACTTGCTTGGCCTGTGGTCTGGAGTATCACAACCACAGGAATTACTTTTCTCTGGAAGCTGAACTACCTTTTCTTGAGATTTGTTTTTAAGCAGCCCAAGAGAAGTTGTGGCCCTTCTGCTCTGGGTTCTTTTCTTTCATTTTTTAAAGCAGCCTTGATTTTCTGCTTTAAGTCTGTTTGGTTTTGAAGCAAGATGACAAAGGACCCAGGAGGATATTCACATCCACAGTTGTCGGAGAGTTTTTGTTAATTCTATGATCTCCACCTATCCCAGCTCCACTACTTCATTCTGGATGGTTTCTGCTACTTGTACGTGTCACGCAGGGTGCTTAGTTCTCTTCCCATCTATACTCCTGATGTCTGGAAAATCCTTTTACTTTGATTCAGTCCAGATAAGATTGACTCATTGTAATCAAAGCCTTTATAAGGAAAACTGAAGGAAAATAGAGCAAAATCAGAAATAGAGCAAGAAATAATATCTCAGAGCAAACATGTTATTTTTACTTAAAGTCCACTTCAGCATAGTTTGGCTAGCGCAATTTTTTAAAAAAATCTCACTTTCTTTCACCTCACTCTAGGAAAAAATGAGTATGCTGGAATAAACTATTCAGACTTTTAATCTGGAGTAGATTTGAGTTGACACCACTGTCAGATGAGCAGGATCCTTGGCTTCTCTTAGGACTTATGTCCCATTCCTTTCTGGACAGTAGTCCCCTCATCAACTCTGACCCTTGCTCATGCTAGACTTCCACTTGGCAGATGTCCGAACTCTCTTGAGACTTACCTCACTCAGGCCTTACCTAGTTCTTGGTGCTCTTCAAAGGAAAGTGAATTCATATTAGGTCTCAAAGATTTCTTCTTCAGCTGCATGTTGTCAATCATTGACCTTACAGTGACCTCTTCCACAGATCTCCTTAGAGATCTCTCTGTCTATAGTCTTCTGACCCATTTCTCTTCATTTAAGATGGACTCATCAACCACTTGACTTCTTCACTTAATGGTCTAGTTGTGGTACCGCCTTCAAATTATCAGATACTATTTACCTCCTTTTTTTTTGGATGGAGCTCTGTGCTCTTTTCAGGAATACCCACCAAGTTCCATTTGTCCTCAACTCATTTGCAGAGTAGAGATCACTGCCGTGCCCTTGGCCCAGTAGATGGTCAGGACATTCCAGGTTAACTGGTTTCTCCATGTCCCTGGGGGCAATTTTCCAGAAACTATGACCACAATTTTATAATGCCATATATTCTTCCCGCACTCATTAAATATAACAATTTCTAACAAAGCGAATGTTTCTTCATGACTATATTTTTCATTCTACTGAAATAAGAAGTCATCTAAGCATTTGTTCATTCAAACTGTTTTGATAACACATAAATAGCTGGATTGCAAAAAGAAGCTGGTGGAGAAAATCCACCAAGAGAGAGTTGGTTACTGTGGTTGGGGAATCACAGAAATTCCTTCTAAACTCTTTGATCCATCCTTTCCTTGAATAAGCTCTACAGAACTGAATCCAGAATGAATTGGTTAAAAAAAAGTACTTATTTACAAATATGCCTAACCAAAATATTAATAATATGTGAACTTAGCCTTCAAAATAGAAGCTAGATAGTTAAGAAATACAACTTTCAGTAGAGTATTATGTTTAACATGTTTCATAGGCAAAAATAAGAAGCATGTTGTCACCGTTTATTAACTCGTGTAATACTATAAAAACATGTACACAAAGTCTTCAAAGAGAATGACTATGAGTGTAGTGTACGTAAAATACAACAAAACATGGTAGTTTGAGAACAATTTTTTGTTTTTTGCCTTTCAAGGATGAATTTAGTTATTTGGGCATACTTCTCACAAGCCAGAAATTATTAGCCAACTTCTCCCAATATCCATTCTTCCCCATCTCCATCCACTGTTCACACTAAAGTCAAAATGATCATTTAAAAAATGTAAATCTGATCATATTACTCCTCTAAAAACCTTTAATGGCTTTCCTTTGAATTTACAATAAAATGCGAGTTCTACAATACAGCCCTACACACTCTGGTCCCTGCCTACCTTTCTCAACTCACCTCGTGCTACTGTCCTGCTCTCTCTCCAAGCTTCAGCCACACCGACCTTTCAGTTACTTCAGCATGCTTTACACCTTCAAAGAGATGTTCTTTATTCATAGAACACTCTTCCACCCACCTTCTCCATGTCTGGGTACTTCTCATTCTTCAGATCTCAGTTTAAATATTGCCTCCTCAGAGAGAGCTTCCTTTATGCTCAAACTAAATAACAAAATTAAAGTATGTAACTCCAGCTATTTTCTCTCTTTGTGTACTCTGTTTGTTTCTGTCATAGAATTTATTAACATTTGTAATTATATATCTATCTGGCCATTTAAATGCCGATTGTCTGTCTTCCCTAGACTGAAAACTTCATGAGGGCAGAGAATGTGTCTATTTTGTTCTAACAATGTAATATCTTGTATAAAACCTAGAAAATTCAATCAATAAATATTTCTCCATTAAATAAATAATAAGCAGATAATTTGTTGCCAAATTATAGTTTTCTTTACATAGGAAAAAATCAGACAAAATTATCCAGCATAAAGTAAGGACCTGATTCATCCATAGTTATAAACTTGAGTGCAACTGTAGAATGTTTTTGAAAAAATATATAATTTTAGATAGCGTCAACATCAAATATTTCTCAATACATTTCATTTACAAAAAGAACTATAACGTAAGGCTTTTTAAAATGCTTTCTCTTCAATTTAGTGCTTATTGTTCGGGAATAATTGCCTTTTCTTATACAGACATAATTTCATATATTGTTAATCAATTTTTTTCAAAGGCACATATTTGGTTCTATACACATTGTAGATTAAAGCAAAGGATCTGGAATTGGGATCCATTTGTGTACTTTACTTCTAAAATGAAGCCTGCCAAAAGATGACTATGATGCTACGTTGTGCTGATTGGGGTAACTAATCCAAGGAAATAGAATCTTAAAATTACACTTTAAAAGATTACTTAGATCAGAGGGTAGGAATGTGAAATACTTCTGTTTTAACCTGAAACCTACAAAAAAATCAAGAGGTAGTGCTAACCTTCTAAATATTTAAGGCTGTCTGCCAAAATAAGCAATTCAACCCTTGTTGCATATACATTCACTAAAGAAGGAGAAGGAAGCATTAGAAGAAATCCTTGACCATGAAAACTATGCCCACTAACTTCCCCTAAGAGCTTACAGACTGTCAAGGACTCTGACTTTCTGGCAGTGTTCCTTTCAAAATAATCCAGGAGCCCAACATGAAAGCAACAGCTGCCACAACACAAATCCTTTCATCACTGTGTTAAAACAGGTCCAAAATAACACATACCTGAACTTGTGGTGAAACATACTAAGCTTTATTTCACTCTTTTGGGGCTCTACAGTCTGTTACATTTATTTGTTGTTTTTTAAAAAATATCTGTGTACCAGTACCATACTGTTTTATTTATTGTAGTTTTTGAACCAGTTTCTATTATTTGTTAGAGCAAGTCCTCCTCATTAGTCTTCTTTTTCAGAATATACAATTGACCCTTGAACAAAGAGGGTATTAGGGACCCCCATTCTCCCCACAGTCAAATATTCATGTATAATTTATAGTTGGCCCTCTGTATCCAGTGTTCCTCTGTATCCACTGTTTGGCCTTCTCATATTCAACCAACCATAGATCATGTAGCACTGTAGTGTGTACTATTGAAAAAAATCCGCTTGTAAGTTATTCAAACCTGTGTTGTTCAAGGGTCAACTGTACTTATTATTCTTGACTGTATATTCTTTAGGATGGAACTAGATTCACTTCATCAAGACATGAAAATAGGGACTTCTCTGGTGGTCCAGTGGTTGGGACTTCACCTTCTAATGCAGGGGGTGTGGGTTCAATCCCTGGTTGGGGAGCTAAGATCCACATGCCTCACGGCCAAGAAACCAAAACATAGAACAGAAGCAATATTGTAACAAATTCAATAAAGACTTTAAAAAGTCTCAGAAATTAAAAATTTAAATCATAATGGTGATAGCAGTTATTTTTATCTTGTTTCTGATTTTAATAGGAATATATCTGTGGTTTTACCATTGCATATGATGTTAGTTGTCAATTTAAGATAGATATTTACTATCCCAGTAAGGAAAATATATGATAGCCTTTGTAAATTGACGTCATCCTTCCTCTTCTAATCTTCTCCAGATTTTTTCCAAATTTAGCACATGTGTGGCATAAGAGAGAACTGTTTTCCTCTTTAAATAAATCTGGCCTGTCATATTTAAATATCTTTTAAAACATTTTGAGGGGAAAGGTCAAAGCATGGTTTTTAAAAGCAGTCTTCATTAAACATAGGGCTAGTGAGGGTCTATAGCAGATTGGGAAATAGTAAACCTGAAGCATTATGATAATGAGCCCTCTTCTTATGGACATGAGCCATTCATCTAGAAGAAGGGGAAGTCAATCGAATGAGTTGGTAACTTGGTTTCCACAGGGAGCTTTACTCTGATTAGAGGCAAGACATTTAGGAGGAAAATAAACACAAATGGGAGAGAACCAGAAAAAACTTCTTGCCATGAATATTAGAGAAAAGAAGGCAAAGAACGGCCATTGCACTCCAAATCTAATTAGCAGCACTAAAAAAGTGAATTGTTTCCAGAAAGGATAGAAAAGATAGTTGCCAGCTTTTGACACCTGTAGGACAGAGAGTGGGGCAGAGCTTGGAGATTTGACCATTGTTAGTTTGAGGATTGTTAGAATACTAGCTTAAGAAAACTGCCAGCCCTTGTCAGGATGCTGTGAAAATAGAGTGCCGGAACTTTTCAATGCCTGGAAGCACTGTAGCTGAGAATAGTGAAAGGTTTCCTTGAACGTGGACAGAAACACCAAGCTTTATTTAACAGCAGTTGAGGCTGGTGAAAAAAGAAGCTAGCCTAAGTAGTGGTAGCATTTCTTTTTGGTTTTGTTTTTTTTTTAAGTAAATAAATTTATTTATTTATTTTTGGCTGTATCGGGTCTTTGTTGCTGTGCGGGGGTTCTCATTGTGGTGGCTTTTCTTGTTGCGGAACACAGGCTCTAGGTGCACAGGCTTCAGTAGTTGTGGCACGTGGGCTCAGTAGTTGTGGCGCACAGGCTTAGTTGCTCCGCAGCACGTGGGGTCTTCCCGGACCAGGGCTCAAACCTGTGTCCCCTGCATTGGCAGGTGGATTCTTAACCACTGCACCACCAGGGAAGCCCCAGGATTTCTTTTTATTTCATACTTATTATATATCTCGATTTATACCTACTTGTTACAATGAGTGTTAAATGTTTACCCTGCTTTTTTTTTCCCCTTCTTGTGTACAAGATCTTTATTCATTCTAACTTAAGATATATTTCCATAAAACATAGTGGTATTTAGAAGCATCCTCTCACTCTGTATATGAACTATTGTCACTTGTAAAAGAAATAGGCATTTAAAAATATTTAACTTTAAAAGTTTAAGAACATTTATTAACATTGCCTACACTTGTATACTATTTGAATTATCACATGGGTATTATTTTTCAATTTAAAAAATGGGTCCGGGGCTTCCCTGGTGGTGCAGTGGTTGAGAGTCCACCTGCCGATGCAGGGGACATGGGTTCGTGCCCTGGTCCGGGAAGATCCCACATGCTGCGGAGCGGCTAGGCCCATGAGCCATGGCCGCTGAGCCTGCGCGTCCGGAGCCTGTGCTCCACAACGGGAGAGGCCAGAACAGTGAGAGGCCCGCGAATCAAAAAAAAAAAAAAAAAGCGTCCATGGGAGGGAGATGCAAGAGGGAGGAGATATGGGGATATATGTATATGTATAGCTGATTAACTTCGTTATAAAGCAGAAACTAACACACCATTGTAAAGCAATTATACTCCAATAAAGATGTTAAAAAAATTTTATTAAAAAACGGGTCCATTTTAAAATATATTTTAGAAATAATTTATATTCATTGTGACAAATTTAAAAGTAGAAATGTGTATAAAGTGAAATTTAAAAGTAGCTACTATACCCTACCCAACTATCCCCAGGTAGCCACTGTTAAGGGTTTGTTGTAAATTCTTTTTCCTATACATATGCAAACATACATACACAAGAATTTTTTTATTTTTAATGTAGCCATATGATACAGATTTTCTGCAATTTGCTTTTTTTCCCCACGTAATTGGTATCTTTCCATATCTACACATTAATTTTAGAAACATTCATGGTTTTGTAGAGTAAGCAAAGGAACCTAAATTCCTACTTTTTTTTCTGTTTTAAGTTAGTTCTGTCTGGGTAAACGTCACAATTGTACCAAACCTATAAACCTAATCTACCACCATCACAGCTACTGGAATAGTTAGCTAAAGTGTTACAGTAGTGATTCTCAAATTTTAGCACATATCAGGGCTATACCACATAACTGTCTTCTCATTCAGTCCTGGAAGGAAGATTTATAAGTTTCTTGAGAGCAGGACTGTGAAATTGAGAGAATAGACTCTTTCTCTTCTGAGGACTGCTGTATCTCCCAATTACACACTACAAATTGTCTATTGACAATTCACTAACACAATACAGCTGTCCTTATAAGCAGACTAGGGAGAGAACACACAAACCCTTGTCCCAAGGATAGCTCTACCAGTGGCTCTCAAACTGTAGTGTACATCAAAAGTCACCTGGAGGGCTTGTTAAAACAGACTGCTGGGCTCCACATCCAGAGTCTTTGATTCTCAGACCGAAGCCCAAGAATTTGCATATCTAACAAGTTCTCAGATGCTGCTGCTCTTCCTGGTTCCAAGATCACATTTTGAGAACCACTGTCTCAAAGGAAATAATCAACTTCGGTAGTGAGCATCCATTCCCCAACATATTTAACTTAAGACAAACAGACTTCACAGACCAGAATTCACCCAAAATCAGAAAAGTAGATCCAAACTAGAATTTCCCTATTAAGTGCTCCTTACTCTCCAGCTGTTAAAACCTAACTGCAGTAAGAGATGCTGAAGCCCTCATCTCTATTCACTGGGTTGAAAATACAGTCTTTTTTTTCAGATCTTCTTACCTCCAACTTAGCTAGGTTCCTCAGTTAAGGTTGAACATATTCCATCTGAGATCCATCACCTTTTTGAAACCTATTGTAACCCCAGAGTGAACAATTTGAGCCTAAGAATGGTTAATAGAATATCTTTTTTCAGACAAAGTAGAAGATCCTGGTAAGAAATTGAGTCTTTCAAAGGAAGCCCTGCTTCACTCCCAACATTAACCCAGGCTCTGCTTCTACCCTACTGTCCAACATTCACCTGAGGAAGTGTAATGAAGGGATAAAGAGTACTGGGCCCCAGTCTTAGCATCATATTTCTTTCCTGTGTTATCTGACCTCTCTATCTCCAGTTTTCTCATCTACAAAATGGATATAATAACACCTACCTGAAAGGTTGTAAGGATTCAATGAGACAATATATGTAAATCACTTAGCCTAGTATCCGGCACATAACAAATGGTCAGTAAATAGATGTTACTACTAATACTCCACTTCATAGTAAATAATTGGAATAGAGAATTGGATTCCTGGCTATATTTCTTTCTTTCAACACAAACATAACTAACAATGTGCCATTAAAATTCTTTTAGCTTCACAGCACTATTTACAATAGCCAAGACATGGAAACAACCTAAATGTCCATCGACAGGTGAATGGATAAAGAAGATGTGGCATACACACACACACACACACACACACACACACACAGTGGAATATTACTCAGCCATAAAACAGAATGAAATAATGCCATTTGCAGCAACACGGATGGACCTAGAGATTGTCACATTAAACAAAGTAAGTTAGAAAGAGAAAAATACCATATGATATCACCTATATGTGGAATCTAAAACATGACACAAATTAACATATCTACTAAACAGAAACAGACTCACAGACATAGAGAACAGATTTGTGGTTGCCAAGGGGGAGGGGGCGTGGGGGAGGGAAGTCTTAGGAGTTTGGGATTAGCAGATGCAAACTATAATATATAGGATAGATAAACAACATGGTCCTTTTTTTTTTTTTTTTTTTTTTTTGCGGTATGCGGGCCTCTCACTGTTGTGGCCTCTCCCGCTGCGGAGCACAGGCTCCGGACGCGCAGGCTCAGCGGCCATGACTCACGGGCCCAGCCGCTCCGCGGCATGTGGGATCTTCCCGGACTAGGGCACGAACCAGTGTCCCCGGCATTGGCAGGCGGACTCTCAACCACTGCGCCACCAGGGAAGCCCCAAGGTCCTATTGTATAGCATAGGGAACTATACTCAGTGTCCTGTGATAAACCATAATGGAAAAGAATATGAAAAAAGAATATATATACGTATAACTGAATCACTTTGCTATACAGCAGAAATTGATACATTTTAAATCAATTATACTTTAATAAAACTTTTTAAAAAAGAAAAAAAATTCTTTTATCTTCAGTGTTACATGATCAGATTTGCTTGTTGAATGATCTAATACCATTGTATTGGGAACTAAGTTTCAACATTTGAATGTTGGGGGATGAAATATCCAGTCTATAGCACCAGACATTCTGAATTTTTCATCACACTTATAAATAGGCCTTAAAATAAATGATATTCCAATTTATAGAGCACGCTACTCTTTCCTCACACTGAGAGAGTGATAGTTTGGCAAAGGATGTGTCCACACATGACATCAACATCCACAAGAAAACAACGTCATCAGTAGTTCCAGCATTCAAGAAAGACAAAATGAAACATCACTTACAAGTAAATATCCTACAATTCCGTGACAAACTCAACATTCATCATGTGTAGGTTCCCCAACACTTTCTGAAGCAGAGATACTTTTTTGGTTGTTGTTTTCTTTTGTTTTGTTATTTTCTTAATAGGCAACATTGCCTAAGTTTTTCTACTGCTAGGTAGGTCATGTGTGAAACATCTCAAACTCAGAGGCAGAGGGCCAGATCTTAGGGGCTTTTCCCCACTTTTGAGCAGTGGAATGGCAGTATCCCTTTGCAAATTGAAAAAGACTACTTCTGAATGTCCCATTTGGACTGATAAAAGACTCAACTTTTTATGTCTGAGCACTTACAGAAACTGTTTTACTTTAGATTCTTTCAGTTGCTTAGTTTCCATTAAACTTGCCATGCCAAATGAGGTGATTGCTTTCAGAGGCAGCCCCAGAAGATAAGTAACCCTCCATGTCATTCTACCTTTATCCCCAGAATTGCTTCAGGTGCATCACAGCAGACATGTTTTTTTTTTTTTTTTCCCAGCTAACTCATGGGAGCACTTCCTTTTGAGCCAGATGCTGTATTATTAATTTGTTGGAAGACATACTATTATTAGCAAGATTGGCCTTACACAGAGATGGGGTAGGCAGCCTCTCAGTGCTATTTCAGGGACAACAGGGAGGTGTCCTTTGCCAAAAATATCTCTCCAGTCTGTTCTCTGAGGTTTAAAATCATTTAATGAGGACTATGCTTTCTGTTTCAAAATTGGAGATAAAGATGATAAATCAGATACCCTTGGGAAAGAGAACTGGGCTCCCGCAGCATTTGGCTCATATCTTGGTAATAGCACTTAACTATGTTACTTTATAATTCATCCGTTTGCATGTCTGTCTATGCCCACGAGGTTGTGAATTCCTTGAAGGCAGTGAATATGCCTCACTCATCTCTAACCCCTCAGGATTTTTACCAGTGTCTGACAGAAAGCAAACACACAGTAAACAAAATGATAAAGGAATGAATTAATGAATGAGCAATTTTATATTTACCATTATGTCTAAAGGACTGAAAAGAAATCATTTCCTGGAAATAGGCATAGAGGAGAAAACAAAAACACTATCAGGGCCCCAAAAGAGGTGTAGGGAGAGAATAATGAGTCATGACTATAGAATGTCCATTGTTAAAGAGACTGTTATCTTTTCCTAATTCAGTGTTGCTTCATCCATTTATTTTTCAAGGAACTACATCTGTGCTGTTTGATTTTTTTAAGTTAAACCATTGTGTAACTGTTTCATTTCTCAAGAAGCCAGAAAGAGCTAGCTGAGTTTGCCCGCAAGGCTTGAGCCTTGCTGCTCCTTTAGAAAATTAGCTCTCACTGCAGGAAGTGATTTGTGAGCAGTTTGAGAGAAGACTAACATTAAAGTCAAATCCTGTATGAAATGAAAGCTTGTCTGAAGTCCATGTCTGTGTTGGGAAAATTAAAAACCCCAGCCTGGCTGGTTCATTTTTATGTTCTGTCTTTAGAGCAAGATGTGTACTGCTCAAAATGATCCAACTGTAAAAATCAGGTAGGTTCATGATACTAAAAATAAAAGAAAGAAAAAACCCTAACCATTAAATTGTCACCTCTTAAACATTACCAAACAACTCATGCATTTTGCAAGTATTTATTGAGCCCCTACCACGTGACAGGTTTTGTTCTAAGTGCTGGATGGACATATAATAGTGAACAAGACCAATAAGGTTGTGTCTGGACCCAGACCATATTGCCACACTTCTGACTCCCAGTCCATGAGCCTGGGTGGCAAGGTTGAGGTGGTGGATGGAATAAGTGCCAGGTGTGTCTGCATCATACATTGCTTGTTGATAAAAAACAGTGTTTTTAACCCTGTTCCTTTAATAAATAGCTGCCACAAATTAGCTGTGTCATTAGGAATCAGCCTTGGTTGGGAAGAGCATAGAGGTCTTTGAGAGACTCTTTAATCCAGGCAGAAGAACCTCTGGCTCTGTGCTGGAGGCCTAGATTCTAGTACTGGCTCTACCATTACCTTCCTGGGAGATGTAAGACAAATCGATTAAACTCTATGTACCTATTTCTTCAAAGGCAAAGTAAGAATCATCTTCATGGCTATTTCTATACCATAAGATGATTTTGATGATAATATTTATCTCAATAAATAACAATAATAATAGTGAACGTTTGGGCAAACTTAGCATGTGCCAGACAAGTGCTAAACCCTTTGATATAGTCTCATTTAATGTTTTCAATTCTATGAGATTATTGTTACTATTTTCAATTAGTTTACAGGTGGATAACCCGCCCAGAGAGGCTACATAATTTGGTAACAATCACACACTAAGTGAGAGATGGGATTCAAGCTGAAATCTGTCTGATTCCACAGTCTGCCTAGATGTGAAAGTCTACATATGACTAGGCTATTTAACACATTAGATTGGAGTTAGATATTAACACCTTAGTATGAACTAAATTATTATATCATGAGCTCTGGAACCTGAAAGAAGAAAATGAGTCAATTATATTCTATTTGGTGCTCTAGACCTATACCTTATCCTTCAACTTACTCTAAGTTATCATTGGAAAAGCTCTGATCATATAATTCACACCAAGACACTACTGCCTAATAGTTTGTAAGGGTCATTGAAATATAACAGGAGAAATGAGCAACAGGAATTGTGAAGAGAGTATTTTTAAACTTGGGAGCCTGTTTCCACACTCCATGTATACAGTCATAGGCAATCACTTATTCAGCTCATACATATAACCCACATTGAAAAGCTCCACTATAAGTATTTGTATAAGCTGGGACAAAGACTACAGATCAGAATCCAGAAACATGGTTACAGGTCTCCTGTTCTAGAGCCATGCCTAATCTGTTTATACAGGAAACATTTCTTAAGCACCTACTATGTGATTAAGAAATGTGTGAGGCATTTTTACAAGCAGCATTTCATTTGATGCCCATAGCCACCCTGTGAGATAGGTATTACTATGCCCAATTTTGCAGATGCATTAACTGAGCATTAGAAAGGCTAGCTAATTTGTCCAAGGTAACACAGCTAATAAATGTACAAATCAAAATTATAAAAACTCTGGTATATGAGGTTGGTTTCCTAGTCAACAGCAATTTCTCACTCTTTCTCTCCTAACAGATTCCCAGTATTGTTCTGGCAGCAATGTGTCCAGACCTAGGGGCTGAATCCTAAATAATTTAAGCCAGCAATGGAAATCCTGTTGCCCTTTGCCAGTGACAAAAAATTGTCTGGGTCTCCTGAAAAAGGCACAGAAGGAGGAAGCTTTTTCAGTGCCACTGTTGCCCTCTTGCCTCCTGCTTTGGACACTGTAATGCAATGATGTAATACTTGGAGCTACAGCAGCCATTTTTAAACCATGAGGGAAAATATCACTGACTCACTGAGGAAAGCAGAGTGGAAGGATCAAAGCAGCTTGGCTCCTGAATGACATTGTTATAAGATGCCAGATCAACTCTAGGGCCACCTTCTTCCTGACTGCCTTGTGGTTCAGCTTCTGTTAATTAGGTATTCTATTATTTGCAGCCCAAAGCACTTTAAACAATTGCTACAGAGTATATGATAAGAGTCAAATGAATGATGTACCAATTAAATGCTAGTTGAGAACAAGAAGAGCTCCTGTAGGCTGAGTTTATCAGGGAGAGGTACATATAATAGGATGACTTGAGGTGGGTCTTGAAGGATGGTGGATATTTTTAAAGATAAAGAGGAAGAAAAATGTATTTCAAGCCAGAATCACATTTGTTTTATTCACCACTGTAATTCTAATTCCTAGCACAGTTCAAAGCACACAGCAGTTGTTCAATAAACGTTTGTGAAATGACTTAATTAATAAGCAAGACACAGGGGTAAGAAATCATGAAGCATTTTACACAGACATGGGACAAGGAAAAGCGTATAAGATATGGGAATGGTAAAAGCTAATGTAGGTTCCAGGCTGAGGATGGAGGATTGAGGCTGTGTGTCTTGGGAGATTTGCCTCTTCTCTTAACCATCCCTTACCTCCCCAATCCTACAATCATAACAAAATCAAACAGGAGATTTGACACTGTGACCTACAGTATATCAAGTGTACACCTGAGTGACAAAACAAACAAATTAAAAGTCATGAGTCAGAAGCATTGCTGGGTGGCCTGAGAAACCCAAATATCACAGACAGTATTAAAATAATACATTCAGCACCTGGAAAGTGACTAATTCTGCCTCTCAGCCTATATACCCAAGCCTCCACCTGAGCAACTTTTCCAAGAGACAAGAAATATGCCAGCCTTGAGAAAGGCTCTCTTTCTGCTAAGTGATTGCTTCTCTTCTGATAGCAATTTCTTGGAAAATGGAGCTCTGACACCCTTAACAGTATTCTTTTGCAGCTGCCATAACAAGTGCGCTGTTCTAAAAGACAAAATAATTTACTAGGAGCCATCACTTGCATAAATATTATAATTAACATATTAAGAATATTTTCCTCTCCAGTGCAGCCAAGAGAGCTAATTTTATAGTGTAACATGACATATAGATGTAGTATAATAAACATCGTCTGGAATGAGATTTGTCCAAACTGCGGAAAAGAAAAAGTTAAGATTGAATTGGAATGCCATGAGACAGATCTAATCCTCAGAAAGTAAATTTTGTCCCTCACCATTTTCTGACCCCCAACTCTACCACACACCCTACACTGTCCTACACTATCCCTAGAATCCTAGCTCAGGAAACAGTCTGAAACTTGCCTATGGCAAGAAATCAGTGACTGATAATAATAACATTTATTGAGTGATTTTCATGGGTCAGGTACTATTCTGAGTGCTTCGTACACATTATCTTATTTAATACCCTATGAGATAGATGTAATTATAATCTCACATTTTACAGTTGAGAAAGAGAAGCTGAGAGAGGCAAAACAACTTAGCCAGTGTCACTCAGTAAGTGGCAGGGCTTATATTTGAACACAGGCACTCCAACTGGAGACCTATTAGCTCACCTACCATCATATGCTACCTCACTCCTACATTCGTTTTGTTTTGCTTTGTTTTGCTTTTTAATGTCAGAGATGAAACCTTAGAATAAAGAAATAAAATCCCTTAGGGTGAGTTTCCAGTATCAGGTGTTGGGGAGGGTATAATTGACTTGGCACCCTAGCACCTTTCAGCTCACGTTGAGGATGCATTAACTAAAAATCCCCAGACTGAGCCCACTATTTCAGTTTTTGTTGAGTTATTTTTTTCAGAAAGATCATTTAGCTCTTTAAGTCAACCACATAATTTGATTGGTATTGCTGTGATCCATCTTCTCACACAACCTATCAAATCGCTTACGTGTTAATTGGGTTTGAGTTTATGCTGATTTAACATGTGGTCTTCATTATCTGAGTCTCCATTATCCATGTCCCCAAAGTTAGGAGGATATGAATGAAAGCAAAATGCAAATTATTCACTATGGAACTGACTCCCTATAAAATTATTCTCTACTCAAACATCTCTTCCTGCTTAGTATGAGCCTATGTTGATCAGTATGTGGCAGATTTTCTGATATTGTCAGACAATACAATGCAAACCAGTTTCATAGTGAAATTGCAAATCTTGCAAAATGTTCAGGATTGGATGCAGTTGATGAAAGTGATGCTGAAGAAGTACTCTGATCACACACAATGCCATTGACACCTGAAGATCTGGTAGAGTAAAACCAGTGAACAAATAAAGAAAAGAAAAATAACGAGGATAATACCAAGGTAGACACAGCAAGAGAAAATGATTTGAATATCAAAGGTTTAAGAGAAGTCCTTGGAAAATTGGTCCTTGACTATTTCAGCCTTTTAAGCATTTTGTTCTAAATACAGTGAGAAACTACAAGTTTTGCCCAAGTTTTGGTACAGTTTGGTGAAAATAAACTTTATTTTTATATTTTTGTTTCCATTTCATGAAAATTGTAATACGTTGTCACTATCAAGGTTTGACTTGCACAGCCATCATTACTAGTCAAACAGAACAGTCCTTTATTCTGCTTGGAAAATTAGCCAAACACATTGCATCTTCTAAGCCATTTTGTGAAAGAATGGTTGCATTTTGGAGGCTTCTTTGTTTATTTCAGTTTGCAAATGTTCTGGCCATTTGCAGGTGCTAAATATCTGAGCTCTAAATAAGTAGGGCTGCATTCTACTTCATTTATCTCCCTCTCCAGATGCAGTACCTGGTATAATTAACTGAACATTTAGTCGGTGCTCAAAAAAAAAAAAAGATCAACTTAATTTGAGCCCTTTCCCTGAAGATTTGCAATCGAGAAAGTGTAGCCACTTTGATTTCCCAAGCTTGAAAAATATGTCCCAATGCACTTACAACTGGATACTTGTTCAACAAAGGATAGCTAGGCTCTCTCTCAAGATGCAGTCATTCTGAAGACTTTGTGGAGGCTACAACCTGTAAGGATGGTAAGGATGGAATGAGTGATTCCTGAACAAGATAACAGTTTGAGTATGTAAATGGGGATACTCTTTAGTTTCCTCAGAGAGATTCATCAAGGACCAAAGCATGTAATTTGTTAATTAAGGTCAACATTATGTAGACATGGGGACTTCCCTGGTGGTGCAGTGATTAAGAATACGCCTGCCAACGCAGGAGACACAGGTTGGATCCCTGGTCTGGGAAGATCCCACATGCCACGGAGCAACTAAGCCCATGCGCCACAACTACTGAGCCTGTGCCCTAGGGCCCACGAGCCACAACTACTGAGCCCACGTGCCACAACTACTGAAACCCATGCACCTACAGCCCGTGCTCCACAACAAGAGAAGCCACTGCGATGAGAAGCCCGCGCACCACAATGAAGAGTAGCCCCTGCTCAACACAACTAGAGAAAGTCTGCACACAGCAATGAAGACCCAACGCAGCCAAAAATAAATAAATAAATTTATTTATTTTTAAAAGACAGAATGAACGTCCTTATACATTAAAAAAAAAAACATTATGTAGACATGATCTGAATTGAAAAGAACTGAAGTGTTATAACTTCCTTTCTATCTTTCCAGGACAGTCACGTTTTTACAAATACATTGTATTTATGTTTTGTTTTGTTTTTTGTTTGCGGTACGCAGGCCTCTCACTGTTGTGGCCTCTCCCGTTGCGGAGCACAGGCTCCGGACGCGCAGGCTCAGCGGCCATGGCTCACGGGCCCAGCCGCTCCGTGGCATGTAGGCTCTTCGCGGACCGGGGCACGAACCCGTGTCCCCTGCATCGGCAGGCGGACTCTCAACCACTGCGCCACCAGGGAAGCCCCTACATGGTATTTAGGTGTACTGTTACTAAAGTAAATAATTTAGTACCATTGGTTAAGTACAAAATATTATTAATGTGGTTTTAAAAATGAAACGTCTAAATTTATTTTACTATTCTGGATGAAGTGTCTGAAAGGACATTTTTTATCAGCAAACTTAGCACAGAGATTCATGATTACCATATTTACTTAAAAATCTCCCCCTTTGAGGATGAATTTTATCCATGATAGAGGAGACTTTGAAGGGGAATTGTGAAACCACTACTACTTCTAGAAGTATAATTTGCCCCATAGATAAATTTTTAGAAGGATGATCAAGGCAACTAAAGAGGTTTAAATAATTATTAAGTTATCTTCCTTTTACATTCAGCAGAGTTGTTTATACCTTCTCAACTGCTCTGACCAAATCTTCAATGGCACCTACCCAGGAGGTAAACCAGACAAATTAATTCATATATTTTTACTCATCACTGGGGAAAAGAAATTTTGAGGGAAGAGAATTTTATGAGAAAAGGAAATAAGGATCAAAATTGCTTCTAACTTTGATAAACAATTGATGACTGCCTTCATTAAATGTATGGAGTCTTCAGGGATGTCAATATCTATGCCAGAAAGTTCTGTTAACTATAACAGGTCTCAAATTTTCTCATTCTTCAAGAAAAAACAAGCAAAACAAAGCAAAACAGTTCTTCAAGCAAAAACAAAGTCATACCATCCATACCTGTACCCATGTGCTTTTTGCATCCCCTTCAATCCATCTATATATCCACTCATGCAGCCAGCATCATTTAATGAGCTGCTTACTATTTACCTGCCATTTTAAACTGGGATCTTGAGATGGTTTAAAGATAAATCAGTGTCCAAAAAATGTCACATTCTCTAAGATATTCAAAACCCTTCTGATACCCAGAAAGTTCTAAGAGGTATTTCTTTCACAGGAGTTTCCTGATGCCTGATACTTTAGTTCATGTTTTACTTACTCAGAAGATATCCAAAGTAAATGCTAATTTGAAAAAAAAGCATTAGACTCATACCTCTTTTGGGCTTTGCTGTAAAAATACAGTCCTGAGAGGAATATGTGCTCAGTGTACCACAAGTTGAAGAAAAGGAACATTCATCAAGTTCATTTCCTGTAGAGCAGATCCTCCCCCACCATTCAGCCCAGCCACAACATGTGGATAATTGGCCCCAGCCTGGTGGGAGCCCCCAACACAGAATTCTGCATAATTCTTGATCACTAGGCATGCAAACTCTCCTCAGTGCTCACCTTGAATGTCTTTTCTCCCTTCTGTCTCATCTACTATCCATAGTTTCAGCTGCTCACCAACTACCAAACCATCTGAAGAAATTTAGGATAGTGCTGCTTGAAATAAGCTATCTTTAATGTAAGAAAAATACAAAAACCCAGAAGTGATATGAGTTACTTTTCTTTATGGCGATGCAAATGATATTCTCTCCTCTTTCTAGGCATTACTCTTAAGGGTTTAGTTAATTCAACTCTTCCTGTACAGCTCTTTGGCCTCCAGGAAGGAGAAAAAAGTCCTAAATCCTTCTCCTACTGGTCTTATAAAAAGGTAAATCCAAGGCTTATTATTTTTATATTGCCCAAATCAGTAGGATCAGAGTTTCCCATCAGACCAGAGTACTTAACTTTCTAGATTTAAGAGGAAATTTAAGGTAGTTTCCAGCCCTCATATAATTATAGGACTAGCTTGTAAATTCCTTTAGCTCACAGGTCTTATTTTAATCAGTACTTTACACAGTGTGTGGCAATAGTAGGCTTGCAAAAAAGATTTATTGAATGAATGAATGAAAGACTGACTTTAAGTTTGTAAAATTCTTCAGGATTTATCTGGTGGAAATGTATAGCCAAGGCTGATATTTAGTTGATGTGCACAGTTACGGCCTTAAAAGTTTTCAGTGGAGGGTCACCTTTGACTGTTGGTGTTCATTGTGTTCTGGTTGCTAAATATTTTGAATATCTCTCCTAGCAACAGAATGTCATAGCATAGAGAATTATATATTTTTTACTTCAAACACGTTTTCATAGAGTGTTTAGGACACGGGCCCTTGCTTCTGAGTAACAGTGACTGGGTTTATCAGAGTTTGGAGGTGGTCAGGGATCAAGTAAAGAAATGAAACCATGAGGGAAAAAACAGGCAGGCAGTGGGGGTGAAATTATTGTATCATGCCTGGGTATTATAAATGGAGATTAGAAGGTAGAGTTATAGTTTTCCAGAGGTGAAAGTGTCAGGGGCACAGGAACTCAGAATTTGATTACTATTTATAGGACACGACCAAGGGAGGGCAGATATCGCTTCAAAATCTTGTTTTCATTTCCTTTGGGTATATACCCAGAAGTGGAATCCCTGAATCGTATGGTAGATCTATTTTTAATGTTCTGAGGAAGCTCCATATTGTTTTCCATGGTGGCGGGGCCAAGTTACATTCCCACCAACAGTGTAAAGGCTTCCCTCTTCTCCACAGCCTCACCTGCACCTGTTGTCTCCTGTCTTCTTGATGATAGCCATTCTAACAGGTGTGAGGTGATATCTCACTGTGGTTTTGAGTTGCATTTCCCTGATAATTAGTGGTATTGAGCATCTTTTCAAGAACCTGTTGGATATTTTGATGTCCTTTTTGGAAAAGCAACTACTTAGTTCTTCTTCCCATTTTTTAATCGGATTATTGTATGTCCATCAACAGATGAGTGCATGAAAAAGATGTAAATATATGCAGTAGAATATTATTAAGCCATGATAAAGGATATGCTGCCATCTGTGACAACACTGATGGACCTTGAGCACATTACGCTAAGTGAGATAAGTCATACAGAGAGAGACAAGTACCGTATAATATCACTTACATGTGAAATCTAAAAATTTAAACCCCTAAAAAACAGAGTATAATGGTGGTTACCAGGGGATGGGGGGTGGTGGGGGATAAGATTGATGTTGTTTAAGAATACATACTTGCAATGAGTAGTGAATAAGCCATAGAGATCTAAGGCACAGCATAATGAATACAGACAACAATACTGAACTATAATTATGTAATGTAATAAATATTGCTACAATGGCAATCATATTACAATATATAAATGTATCAAAGTAACCTGTTGTATGCTTTCAATTTACACAGTTATATGTCAAATTTATTCAATCAAAAAAGAACAAGGGAGGTCAGAAGTACAGGCTAAACCTGTCCCCAGTAGAAAGTTCAGCTTTCTACTGTCCCCAGTAGAAAGTTCAGCTTTCTACTGTCCCCAGTAGAAAGTTCAACTTGATGTATTGCCCCATCAGCCTACTTCTCTTCTTGAGCCTTACATCTCAAATCTAGACTGCCAGATAAATAGAAAGTTTCAGCTTGTACCCTTCAGAGGCTACTAAATTTCCTCTTCCAGGAAGCAAGTTGATGTTTCCTATGAGGTGTGTGTGTTGGGGGGGAAGGGAAGGCACTCTGGTTAGCATTGTCTCTTTGCACACTCAGTGAAGTCACGTGTGCCAAGATATTCTATTTTACGATGAAATAGAGCTTTAAAATGCTAGGCAGACTCATGCAGTGTCCTTGACCATTGGTAGATCGCAAACATATGCCATTTTAATACCTTTCATCTTACTAACTTCACCTGAGATCAGTATATTGTGTAAAATTCTCAAAGTACTAAGGAATCATATTTCCACCCTGAGTTCAGAAATGTACATATCAAAATCCTAATAAACAGCTCTCAGTGCTTACAACCCCAGTTGCACCATCTGATTCAATATTGCTTGATGATTTCTTAAATAATATTCTGTGGAATGACCTTGTATATGGAGGACATAGTGAAACTTTGGACTAGATTCAATTTGACATTTGTAATGGCCCAGAAAAAGCATCTAGACAGTGAAACAGCATTGCTAAATGTCTCCTAAATCAAAAAGGCAGTTACCAATATTAATCCTGCTCAAAATATGCAAACAGAGAGTTCTGACCAACTGAGTCAACATAACATAGGTGGCAGCTGTCCCCCAAAATCTACAAGTCATTTCAGATATGCTAACCTTCATTCTGGCTCTGGAGAATTATATTAACACTGTGCTTACTGACTCAAGGTTATAGAGTGCAGATTCTCAAAGAGGATGGACCATTCCTGGAGTTTGCCATTCAAAATCCATTTTTAAAATGTCTTAGCAGTATCACATAATCTCACATTCCCTTACTCCAGGTAAGCATTTATGCTTCAAGATGACAAAAGACAGAAGTTGGAGCATATTCAGAGAGTTCACAGCAAGACACCTCTGATTACTGCAATGCTTGCAGCGGACATGAGTGTAAGATGGCGTGCCTCTAACTTGTTAAGATACTTTCCACAGCTAGGTTTCAAATAACCAGTCTCCAAGGCTATTGACCCTTCAGGAGTAAAATAATAATAGAGTCAACGTGGCTGGAAGCTTCCCCAGATATATGTAGTGTGGCTCTTCCAGAGAGATGCTTGCACCTGTAACAGTAAGGGGGTGGTACAGAAACCTCTAGGAAGTGAGTAGGAAAACACTCATATCCTGAGAAGTGCTGGTTATAGGAGGTGATAACAAATTTCCTAAAGTGTCCTCCAGAAAACTGGGAGATTAAAGGAAGTCCATGCTATAGACACCGTTTGTATATATTTACTTATCACCCACCTCCTTCTGCCAAGGATGTGAAGTCATAAGCATGTATAAGAGAAGGAGAAAAAACACAAATAGTGTAAAGAAACAGGGAAAATGGAAAAATAATAAAAACCAAGGGGAAGATCAGCCACCAGAAAAGTATACCTACAGTCATATGTAGTTACTGAAAGTGAGCTTCAAATTTGGTTTTAAGCTACCTACTGGCTAAAGTGAAGAAGGAAACTTGGTCAGTTATAAAACTCACAGGATATAACTATCTGATTGCAGCCTTTGCATCTATGAGCTTGAAGGTTAAAATCGTATCTTTACACGAATAAAATGTGGTAGCATCTGAGCTTCAGGAATTCATACCCAAAGGGTTAAAATAATAATGTCCATCCTAAATGTACTGAACACAAAGGACAAATACATTAAAAAGAAATTCAAAATCCATGAAAAATAAGCTTGATAGTTGATGAATGAATTCTTAAAAATCAAAGCATCTTGCCTTAAAAAAGCAAAACACCTTGAAACTCTCAGCAATCGAAGTTCAGATTTTAAACCACACATTGAAGTTTTCAAAGAATTCCACTGCTGCCAAAGAACAGAAGGTAAGGGAAAAATCACGAGGAGCTGCAAGGGGAAAAAATGAGCTTTTGTTATAAACTGACCAATACAAAAGCTACACACCAACCCAGAATGGAAAGAGGAACCAACTATTAAATTTGATCCAGACCGAAAATGGCAGGATTCACAAAAATCGCTCCAAAGGAAAGAGAAGTAAAAGGAAAGAGGTCCTGAGGATGAACTATAGATGTTAAAAGCCATTGAACTCTCTATTACACTTCCTGAAAACCCTCCGAAGCCACAAAGAAAAGAAAGTCATATTTCTCATGTGGCTGCTACAGCTGCAGAAGTAGAAACAACTAGGAATTCTTGTAACAACCTCTTGTAATAAACATCCTCCTCCACCCTTGTACTCCTCCTCCCCATTCCACACTCATACCCCCTTGCTGTTGTCGGGTTGCATATTTTAGAAGCCTAGTATAATTTATTTGCATGATAGAGGAGATGGGGAATACATGATTGAGCGGTTCTTAGCTGTAGTAGGGTTCAATTACTGAAATCAGCTTAGCTATTATAAAAATCCCAAAACTCTAAGGAAAATGGACCAAATCAAGTTGAAATATCTGGCTCAGATTCAGTCCTGTTGCTCCTATGCAGGCATAGAGTAAACCCTTTTCTTCTGAAACAAACAAACAAAATGATGAGGCCAAAAAGTGAAAGCACAAAAACAAAACAAAACAAAAGTTACCAAAAAACTGTTTAACAAAAGGCTGATTACACTCAAACCCTGGAATCCGTAGGGCTACAAATGTGATATGACATTTGCAAGGTGTGTGGCTATGAAACAGTAATTTACACACTTGAATTATTTTCATGAAAACACTAAACCATCTCTCTGCTAGATTTAAAATGGTATCGTCTTCGTGTTTAGAAAGTACATGAAATAAAATTAATTACGCTCTGCCAAGGTGGCTATTGACAATAACAAAATTCTTAGAACCCGACATGATGGTACGCCATTTTTTTTTAAAGTGTTGCTTGGTTCTTAAAAGACTTATCTAAATTTCTTCAAGCTTTAGCATTAGTGACTTAAACTAAATTATTACGAGTGTACAAAATTTTTTAGGAAATAATGTCAGAACCCAAGGAATACATGAAACCCTTAACCAAAGGCTAAGGCCAATTGGCCTACTCCTTCACCCCATAGATGAGAGGTGGAATGTTCTGTAGAGTTGTTTTCAATCTTTCCTGTTCAAATCCCTAGGCCCACCCATCTTCTCCAACACCAAGGATACTTAAACCACCTGAAGTGATATCTCTTATGTTCCCTCTTTTCTATCTTCACATCTCACCTTTGCCACATTTTCCTAAATCACAGTATTTGTATATGGCAACCCATCCTCTCTTCCTCCCACTAGAGGATGAGGTGCCTCAAATGTACTCTCTTCTTTCATCTTATTTCTCCATCCATCCTTATTCCATCATTCATGCCTTCTCCTGGGGCCGATTCAATCTCTTTCTCTTTCATCTCTCCACCTAAAAACATGCCCCGTTCCCCCATCACCTCCACATTTTTTTAAAAGGCCCTTTGTTTACCCTGTGACTTCTTTCAGTTACCATCCTAATCTCCAACCTGTGTTATAACCATTTTCTCAATTGGCACCTCTCATCTTCTCATCATCCAATTTACTCTTTACCTTTTGCAACCTGATTTCTGTCATGAAAACTCCATGGCAATTCCTCCTTTGGATGTCCCTTTCACTGACTCATTTAACAAGTATACATTGACCACCTACCATGAGCCAGGCAGTATGCTGGGGAAATGAATGTAAACATCAATAAAACTCAGTACTTGCTATCAAAAAGCAATCTAACAAAAATGAATAGAATTCTCAACCTAATCATCCTTGATTTCTCTGCAGAAGTATTTGAAACTCTTGACTATCCTTCTAAAAAATATCTCTTCCCTTGAGTTTTGTGGAGGTATTCCAGCTGTACTTCTATTGGCTTTGCTAGCTCCTTCTCTGATTCCATAAATGTGAGTTTCTTCCAAGGTTGAGGCCTGAGGTCCTTTTCTCTTTCTACACTTTCCCCCAAGGTATTCTCTTTCCTCTTTTAGGTTCAGCTCTCACCTCTGTACAGCTTTTTCCTTAGTCTATTTCTCAACAATTCAATTACTACCCTAAGACACCATTGTATATTTAAAACAAATTGCTGGATGGCACTACAGAATATTTGACCAGCACATTAAACTCAGTCTGCCAAAAACAGACCCACATCTTTCCTGAAAAACCAGCAGGTCTTCTTTGAGACTTCCATCTATCTGCTGATAAAATCTTTAAGATAATAATAACGGAAAAATAATAACAGAAAACATTTATTGAGTGCTTTCTGTGTGCCAAGCACTATTACAAAATGATTTACATTTAACATCATAATACCTCATAATAACCCTACAGAATAGATACTGTTATCATAATTTTACAGAGAAGGAAACTGAGAGATTAGAGATTAAATAACTTGCACTAAGTTAATAGCAAATAACAGAGGTAGGCAGACTACAAGCTCAAACACAGGCTAAACTACTAAGGACCGGTAATCCAAGCAGCAGGAATTTGGATTTTTAAAAAAATTAATGCTCTGAAATAATTAATTTTCAAACAGTCCATTTTGTTGAATGCCAAGGACATCATGACCTAGCAGCTGGGGTTACAAGAAGTTGACTGGAGAAAGGAAGGTTATGATACTGTTTTCTTTCTTTAATGGGTACCAGTGAGGCATTCAAACATCTCCTTTATTGTACTATATAATTGCCTCTGAGTTCATCCGTTCATTCATTTATTTACTACACATTTGTTAAGTAGCTTCGTTGAGCCTAAATTAAACTAGAATTTGAAGTCAATTTGCAATTTTCCATGAAAACATGGAGAAACAAACAAATGAGGAGGTGGGAGACTCTTTTATGAACAGGGTGCTTTTGAATTTACATGACCAATAAATACTTTGGCATGGTAACTCAGTGACTCTGCTTGTACTCTTTGATCATAAGGGCATTAAAGACTCCCTTTTTATGTCAATACAAGTAGTGACATACGAGCCTAACAAGAAATGTCTTCATATTTTGCCCTTTTCATACAAGGAGGAGAAGAAATACATTGAGATTTATCAAATCTATGTATATATCCCACACCCATTCTGTACTTACAAAAGCCCCAAGGGAATGGATCAGAAAGAACAAACATATCTTGACTCAGCTAAGGTGCACAATGATGATAATAATTTATATTTACATTGACACTGCAAACTTCAAAGTATGCTCACAAAGGGACATCATCTCATTTTATATAAAAGGAAATCCAAAGTCTGCCTTCAGCAAAATAATAATCTCTAGTAAGTCTATCTTTTAGGCATCTGTCCAGGCCCCCCAAGTTACACCTTCAAACTCTACCCTCACACCCTTCAGTTATGTTCTTCTCATTCGACGTATGCTTTGGATTTTTTTTTCTGTCCCTATGGACAATCACCCAATTCAGAAGAATAGGTCTTTAAGAGAGAACCTGTTTCAATAATTCATTCATTCAACAAACATTTATCAAATTCCTATTTTGTGCCAGGCACTATGCTAGATGTTGGAAATAAAATTGTTTGCAGAAACATACAGTACTTTCCTTACTTGGCGCTTGCTCTACCACCAACACAGAACACTACAAATTGGCCAGTGAACTGGCTCCACTTTATTGGTTCTTATCAGATTTGTCCCTTCCAACTCTGGTTTCTGTTTGTTTTTGCTCAGACTTGGAGACAATTTCTTGACTTGGGTATCAGAGCTTGGCTCATCAGCAGCTCTACTTTTACACTACATCCAGTCTTGATATCCTGTATCCTGTCTATAATATTCATAGAATCTGCCAATCTGGCTTTGCTATTTCTACCTCAGCAGTAAAAGTTCAACTGCCCTGCAAACCCATTATTGAAACTAAGATAGGATCCCTGCCTCCTTTCTTTGAATTCCTCCTCTTACATCTCTCTTTTGCTTTATTATCCTCTCATCCATATTGGTCTCGTTTTCCCCTTCCATCCTTCTTGCCTCACCCTCTTTGTCCTCTGGCTTGAACCCTTTAAAACCCTGATAATCTCCCAAGTCACGCTATAAAAAGGCCTGAAAACCCATAACACATTTCTTAATGGACTGTGTATATTTTTCAGACTTCCTGGAACCCAAGGCTAACATAGCTATGATGGAATCCAGCTTGCCCAACCAAAGAAACCTAATTCAGTGAAGTCATCAGTCTCTCAAAGCCAACTGGTCTTCTCTGGAATGTAGGAATCTTCTTCTGTGATCAGCTTTCCTAAAAACATCATCATTTGGATCATTTGCTCTTCATGGTCACCATTGTAGTTGGGCAAATATCCAAGCTTCCTGAATTTGTAGAAGTAAGGCTTTGGATTCTGGCCCTCTCCAAGAGGTTTTGAAAACCTTCAAAATTTCATGGCATAGGAAGATGCCCTTATTGCCTCTCTGAAATGTTGGGGACCCTAGTGCTCAAACATCTCTTGGAAACAGTGTAATGTAGTAGAATGAATACAGATTGGATGGCAGAAAATCTGGGTTCTCCTCCTAGCTATGCCACTGATTTACTTAGAGACTTTGGACAAGTCCTTTGCTTCAGGCTTCTGGTAACTCACATGCAGAATGTAGAGGCCATTCGAGGTCATACTATGGTTGTTTCCAGCTCATCATGTCCACAAATCTATTTCTGCAGCCTCTGTAATCAATAAGAATTTCTGTAACCATTTTATTCCATTTGAAAAGCCACATGATGGTTATGTTTCCTAGACCGTTGCGGCTGTGCTGGGTAGAGATACATAAAAACAAACAGACAAAACAAAACAGGATAAAATGCTGGCTGCAGGTGCTTCTGTTTTTCACTCAGACACAACTGAATTCCAGAATAGCAGAGTTCCCAGTGGTCAGTGTCATGGAAACGGCCGCTTGGGAGTGTTAAAAGAATACCAGTAAACTGAAAGCACCGTTGCTGGTTGACGAGCTAGAAGTGGAAAGGCCTCTGCACAGATGAGTTTCTTCTTTTAACTGATCCACCCCTGTAGCAGGAACCAAACTGCAACTCCCTTAGACATTTAAATGATGTTCATATTTTAGCTCTTGAACATTAGCTCTGTGAATACCTAAAATGAGGCTAAGTGAAAACTGGATAAACATTTGCCCGACATTGTCATTGGCCTTTCTCTAATGTCAAAGATGGATTTGCATAATTATGCGGAAAGCTAAGAAACTGTACACATCAGGAGGTTTCCTGGCTAGTGTTAGGTTTTAGTCATGCTCCAGTGTGACGCTCAAGAGGAAGAAAATCTCCTTTCAGGAATGAATAGATAGGGACTTCCCTGGTGGTCCAGTGGTCAAGACTCTGTGCTCCCAATGCAGGAGGCCCAGGTTCAATCCCTGGTCAGGGAACTAGATCCCACGTGCCGCAACTAAGATCCAGTGCAGCCAAATAAATAAATAAATATTTTTTAAAAAGATAAATTTACTTAAAAAAAGAAATGAACAGAGTGCACACTTTCTAAGACAGCGTAGTAACAGCTTAACAATTTAACTTGCATACTGATTTCCAAGGTATAATTAAGATAGGCCCGATAAACAACTGATCGACCGAACAACCTTTTGCTTGGTATCAAAGGGGCTTCAGAGGGGAGAGTACAAGCAATGTTACATCGTAAACCTCTTCTCGATTAAAATTCTTTCAAGCTGGCCAGATGCCTGATAGAAGCAAACTTCTGAAGACTTCCATTGTAACAGGTGTGTGTAATTGTGCAATCCTGTCTTTCCAAGGTCACGGCAACCATAAAATGTCTCTTTTGCAAGTGTCTACAAGGGGAAAATGCCGAGGTAGGTGAGGCCTCTTTAGTTCCCAAATTTCACCCCTTCCCTGGGTGAAGTAACCTCAGGCTCTCTTTCCCCAAATGCTTTTTCATGATCCAACCCCCGCTCTCACAAAAGGATTTACAGCCTCGTAGTCTAGAGGATCACTCCTTTTATACTGTCAGGAGATCATTTTTTTTTAACTTTCAATTGTAAATAACAGTTCTGTTTTTTATAATCTTGAATAAGACACAAGTACTTGAAATACATTAATAAGGAAAATTTATTAGAAGAGTAAAATTCTTAAGGTCCTGGAAGGAAGCGCCAACTAAAAGGGAACAGGCAGATTTTTGGTCAACTAGTGGACAGACACATTTCTAAGGGCAGCAGACTCACTTGGCACCTGGGAAATCATAGCATCTGGGTAAGCAGTAAGATCAGCTTTCCAAAGGAATATTTTCATGCAGACCTAACAATATGTTGCACATTGAGATTTCACAGGTTACAAAGTCTTATGTGCTCTTTATGTAACACAATCTATATTTTTCATTATCCCATTGACTAACAGGATTTCTATGATACGTGGGTTTCACTATGGAATCGATAAATATCTAGGATTATTTCATGGGGAAAAGCAAAGGTGACAAGTAACCCTTTTTCATTCACTCGCACTACTTATTAGGTTCAAAATGTGATTGTTTCTTTGTTTGGTTATCCTGCTTATATGGCATATTGAGCAGAATCTTTATATGCAGTTCTGCCCTGACCACATTATCCCATCCTGTGCACAAAAAACTTTTACCAGACTTCAAATGCCGCAGAGCACACCTTCTAGCTTATTTCTGGTTTGAACTGGAGGTTGCAGCTTGTGCAATTTGCTAAACGGCAATTCACCTTGGAACAACTTCATAAACAGAGTAGGCAGATAGATTGATTCAGAATTTCTGATTTTTTAAAGGGCAAGAAGGCACATGTCTAGCTTCTCGAAGGCACAAAGGTAGCAGCAGAAACAAAAGCCACATCCATTTTTTAGCAGATTATTATAATTAAAACATTGCACTTTCACCACACTTTATGATTTACAGAGCCCTTTTATGACCATTCTCTCTTTTGATATTCACGCCAACCCTGTGGAACAGGTGTTCATTAATATAGCCTTTTGAAAGATGAAGAAATTCAGGCACAAAAGGGTTCAGTGACTTACCCAAGGTTGCACTGTGAGTTGGTATGCATAAGAATGAGTTGCCTTTTGTGCAAGGTAAATGAGGAATGGAGGTATCTGAAGAACTCATAATTCTATCTCCTAAGAGTCCTGATTGTGAAGAACATCTCACAGCAGTGTGTGCCATGCTCATCTTTATTTCGACTCGTGTTTTCAGTATGTTAAACATTGTGCAGAAGCAGCAGACAGGCAGGTCGCTCAGTGAAACTGGCATGATGCAGATGTGACAGCTCATGTTCAATAATGAGCTAGTGCTCAACATTATGTGTGAAATAATCCATGTGCAGTGTGACCTAAACACCACGAAACATCCTGATTAAGGTGTGACTTCGTTTGGACTTCATGATTGTTTATTTACCGAGAAACTTGGTAAATTAAAATCTACCCCTCAAGCATGTCAGGAAGTAATTTTCTTATGGCTTGATTTTTATTAACCATCAGCCAACCCACCTAACAAATGTCAAACATTAGCCTGTTGTTGAATACTCACTCTGAGAGACACATGTCAAAACCGAGATACTCTGTGAGATCTTTGGGGACTAATTTCCAACACCTAAAATAGCCATGTTCCCCAGGCTCTCTGGAGTCTCACAACAAATGCCAGTTAACGAAAATACAGGGATACCTCTTGCTCCTCTTCCTGATGAATTTTTTTCTAAAAAGGAAAAAAAATGAAATGGAGGTTCTAGCATATTCTACAAATGCAAGCTTTTAAAAATAAGAAATGGGAAGTTTGCAGCACTTGTAGCAAACTCCTCTTTCCTTAGAGATGTTTTGAAGGTAACGTGATATTCTGTATTTTAAAGGCTATTTCTACAAGAGAAAATGAGGTTTATTTACCAAATTTTATTGTTGAAAGTTACTAAACCTGCCAGCTGAAATGCGTTTATGTGAAAAGCTGCACTTTGAGGAAGGTAATTACTACTTGTATATGTTTCCATTGCCACTGCTCATTCTCATTTTCATAGATTAAAAAGAACGGATTTAGGGCTTCCCTGATGGCGCAGTGGTTGAGAATCTGCCTGCCAATGAAGGGGACACGGGTTTGAGACCTGGTCTGGGAGGATCCCACATGCCACGGGGCAACTGGGGCCGTGAGCCACAATTACTGAGCCTGCGCGTCTGGAGCCTGTGCTCTGCAACAGCAGAGGCCGTGACAGTGAGAGGCCCGTGCACCATGATGAAGAGTGGCCCCCGCTCGCCGCAACTAGAGAAAGCCCTTGCACAGAAACGAAGACCCAACACAGCCAAAAATAAATAAATTTATAAAAAAAAAAAGAACGGGTTTAAATAATGCAATGCTTATTAGTGTATGAATATGGACCTAAGTGCTCCTTTTTGACTCTCAGAAGTAATTGGTAATGTCTTCTATGCAAGTGGGTTAAGGAATGTGCTACATATGCAATTATAACTAAAAACTTTCATTTGGAAAACTGCAACCTTATCTTCATTGTCTTTTAGCAGCACAATAGCTGCCTGTCACTCTGCACTTTCCTTAGAAGATCTGTTATAAGAATATGTTCAGAACTGTAAAAACAAGTATACCCAGTATACTGAATTATAGCCGAGTCAAACAGTGCCCTGTAGCCCTGTAATCCCTCACATACTCAGGTTGCATCGAACAAAGCCAAAAGGATAGTTGAAACATAAAAGCAAAATGGTTATTTGGCATGAAGTAGACCTTGAGATAACCCCCAGTTTTGTTTCGTTTTGTTTCTTTTGGGTTCAGTTTCCTTTTCAACTGGACATACCGATTCAGGAAGTGGCATAGCCTGAATGTTCTAGAAGTTTCTCAGAAATCTTTTCAGTGACTTTTTCTAAGACTCAACGAAAAACGTTTCCGCCTAACACTGCAAATTTCTCTTTCCTACCAGCTTAGAAAATGCCTGTCACATTTCAAAACATGTGCTAGAAATTGATGAGATTTTAGTTAAATTTGCTTGAAGACTATAAACACTCATTTTAAAAACACTAAGCTCATTTTCTATATATGATTGCTCAACTTGTAAAAGTGAAAAAGTCTCAAATAAGCAGATTTCTTTTTGGTTGCATGTTGCCAAATATTAGTTAGGCTAATTGTGCTTGTTTGTTTGGTTGGTTGGATTTTTATCCAGAATGACTAATCACAAGTGCAATTTCATAGACCCCCATATACATGAATTTCAAAATAGCTTTGCTACGTATGCTTTATACTCCATGAAGCCAGTTTTCAGTATATTTGTTTTATGTTATACTGACATCTATGGACTCCATAAAAGAAATTCAGCTATTTAGAAAAATTATGTTGGCTACTTACAAGCAACTTAAAATGTGACTCAACTATGTAGAATAAGGGTCTCCACGTCCACTGTGAGTAAGCAACTGGTTGATCTTTGAACCTCATCACTTAGATCGAAATCTTTACAAATCTCTTCTACCTACCTGCACTACCTACCTACAATCAAAACTTAAGGGAGGGGCTTCCCTGGTGGCGCAGTGGTTGAGAATCTGCCTGCTAATGCAGGGGACAGGGGTTCGAGCCCTGGTCTGGGAAGATCCCACATGCCGCGGAGCAACTAGGCCCTTGAGCCACAACTACTGAGCCTGCGCGTCTCGAGCCTGTGCTCCGCAACAAGAAAGGCCGTGATAGTGAGAGGCCCACGCACCGTGATGCAACTAGAGAAAGCCCTTGCACAGAAATGAAGACCCAACACAGCAAAAATAAATAAATTAATTAATAAACTCCTACCCCCAACATCTTAAAAAAATAAATAAATAAAAAATGAAAACAGCACTAAATTAAACAAAAAACAACTTAAAGGAGAAGCACTGAGTCTCCATTAGTAAAGAATTAGCATCTCTTCTTTAATTAAGAGTGATCCTTATTAGTGAGACAATAAGGGGGATGCTGTCAGTGCATATAAATTTGTTTATTATATCCTTACAATAATATCCATTGCTGTACTTATTAACACTGCACTAAATACTAGGGATAAAATAATGACTAAACAGACACTGGCCCTGACATCAAGGAACTCACAGTCTTAATGGAGGAGACAGAGAAACAAAACAGGCAATTTATAATAGAATATGATAAGTACTATGATAGGATGAATTTGTCAGCATAGGCTAAATACTGTAACAAACCTCAAGGTATCAGTGGCTTAACTCAGTAAAGTACTTTTGTTCATTCAAGTCAAAGTCCAATGTGATCAGGAAGAAGCAGAGGGGCCTCTACTCCAACCAGTCATTCAGGGACCTAGATTCCTTCAATCTTATAACACCGTCATCTTCAACACATGGTCTCTAAGATCATCACGGAGGGAAAAGAGAGTGTGGAGAAAACACATCCACTCTTACCACTTCTGCCCAGAAAAAACATCACTTCTGCCCACACTGCATGGGGGAGAACCAGTCAGGTGTCTCCATTTAGACAAAGGAAGACTGGGAAAGATAGTTCAGCTGTGTCCCTAAGAAAAGTAAACAAGCTTGGTGAACAAATATTGATAAGTAAATGTAACTAGTGGCAACTTGGTAATGTTAGCTAGAGGTAACTAGAGATAACTAGATGAAAACAAGAAACTAAGAAAAAAAAGCCCTCTCAAATCTAATGTCTTATTTCTTACTAGAATAAGTGAGAACTATAGAAAACTAGAAAAAATAGAGGAGAAAATTAGCCAATAACTAGATAACCAGAATAACTGGAGTAAGCCAAGAGGCTCAGAATGATACATTTCTTGCTGGAATAACTATTGGTAACTAGAAGTAACTAGTGTTGATTAGCAATAACTAGAGTAACTAGAGTAAACCAAGAGGCTCAAAAACTCATTCCTCTCCAATCTACCTTTTTATTTCTTGTTAGAACAATGAGTGAGAACTTTAGAAAACTAGAGCCAAATAGAAACATTATATAATTAGTTAACTAGTAACAAGCTAACTAATAGCTACATACTACAGACAACCAGAATAACTAGAGTGAGCCAAAGGGATCAGAAATATACATTCCACTCAATTCTAATTTCTCATTTGAATAACTATGGGTTACTAGATACAACCAGAGTAATTAGGTAAATAGTTAACTAGAGATAGCTAGAATAACTAGAGGACACAAAAAAACCTGAAAATCACATTTCTCTCAACTTTAACTTCTTATCTTCGTGTTCTGAGTATTGCCCATGTCTGAATTTCCTCATTATCGTAATATGTTCTCTATTAGGATGCATCACTGTTTCATTGTAAACACTATTTGCTCCTACTTCACACTGCCCTGATGTTGAAGAGCAATTTCTTGACTAGATGGCTACTTCCAAAATGTCTGCTCGATTACCAGTGGAGTCTAATACTGCTGGATTGGTACTCAGTGGTAAAGTCGGGTATGGAGTGGGGTCCTGTTTACACAAAAGGAGAAGGAGTTGCGGGAACACAAAATATATCTGAGGTATGGAGAGAGCCAGGCAACCAGATAGACGATGGAAGTTATGAGAAAGTACATTTGCAAACGACATAAACCCAAATCAAAGTCACTTGAAGAGAAAAAGAAAATTATTGGCTCATATAACTGGGGAATCTTAGATAGATCTAGACTATCTGGACCAGACACTCAAATGATGCCATCAGGGATATCTCTGTCCATCTTTTGTCTTTGTTTCCATTTGTTTGTTGGCCTCATTCTCCTCTAATGAGGTAGGTTTTTCCTTATGGCAGGGATGATAACTGCTTGTAGCTCCTTTCTTCTTCTAGATTTATGACTTAAAAAGCGAGACCAGGGCTTCCCTGGTGGCGCAGTGGTTGACAGTCCGCCTGCCGATGCAGGGGACACGGGTTTGTGCCCCGGTCCGGGAGGATCCCACATGCCGCGGAGCGGCTGGGCCCGTGAGCCATGGCCGCTGAACCTGCGTGTCCGGAGCCTGTGCTCCACAACCGGAGAGGCCACAACAGTGAGAGGCCCACGTACAGCAAAAAAAAAAAAAAAAAAAAGCGAGACCATTTTTCTCTAGCTCAAAATTGAAAACCTCGAGGAAGGATTCGAAATGACTAAGCGTGGTCACATGCTCAACCCAGAACAATCGGTATGGTTAGAGGAATTGAGTTTTGTTTGGAAGGGCCTGGATCAGAAGCTAACCTTGGGGCCAGTGAGATAGGGCACTACGCTTAGCAGCTCCCTCACAAAAGTCACATGATTGGAGAGGAGGAGGAACAGTTCCTCAAAGGGACAGAAAAACCCAGATAAAACCACTACAGCGTCCAATCACTTAAAATCTAATTTTCTGAGCAAAAGAGTCCAGATTCAGACCTCTGTTCAGATGCTCTCCAGGAATTTGATACAGATTGGGACTGTTTGTCCTAGGATGTTGCTTGCTGAAGAATATTTGTGCTGTTACAATCTTTGTCAGTTAGTCATGTCTAATGAAGACAGCAGTGGGCATGGTTTGGAAGATACAAAGGTGAAAACCACATCTGGTATAGAATAGAGTATTCTTGATAGATACGTAATCTATGAAATATGTAATCTTTCGAGAAGTCCAGTGAAGGTAGTAAGGCAACCTTACTACCTAGTATATTTTGCTATGACAGGTATAGAAATGGAGTCATTGCTCAAAGATCTGGGGATAATGTACAGGAGAGAAGTGTAATGTAATCAGTAAGGTGTCAAAGATGAACCCTCCAGATCCAGGAGATGAATTCAGGTTGTAGTTGGAGTTTTAATAGTCAAGGAAAGACAGGGAGCAGGATATTTGCCTAAGGGTGCATGTATTTGTGGATATTTTTGAGAGAATCCAGTTTCAAAACAATGAATGGCATCACAGCTCCAAAGTTGTGATACATCCATGTTCAAACCCAGAATTATGAAGGACCATGAACAAAATGGTATTGGATATATTAATTTATACAACGCATATAAAGTGCTTAGTACAATGAGCCCATATTAAGTATTCAGTCAATGGTTCTATTATTATTATTACTATGTGCATGGCATTATGCCAGGTATTTTATATACATTATGTGGCAATAGCCCTATTGAGATAGGTATTGCTATTCTATTTTAAATAATTGGTTAAGATAACAGAAGTGTTCATTTTCAGAGTTGGTATTTAAATCTAGTTTATCCAACTCCAAGGTTTGCGTTCTTACCATTATGCCATAGATTTCCCATGGAATGCTGGTGATCTACCATGAAACCTGAAAAGAATAGGCAATTTATGGTATATTTTTGATACTTAGAGAATGATGTGGACCTTGGTAGGTAGTATCTTCATTCCTTATAGGATGAGAAACCTGATGCTTAGAGGGTTGAATTGACATTTCCGGAGTTTTTTAAGTAGAATTCATGCTGTCATTAAGTCTGTCCTGAATGAGGTATTCTAGTCACTCAAGCAAGGACATTAGGGTAGATCACATTTTTGCTAAAGTAGACTGATAATCCCATGCTGTTCTAGTCCATGACGAAATACAATGTTCATAAATTTCTGGGAGACTTCAGAACTGTTACACAGAGGAAAGTGAGCTGGTAGTCACATTGACTGTATTCAGTTGGAAGGTGGTTTTCTCTTCATCCTCCTTCCAAATTTGTATCAATTTGTATGCCTTTCAGAGACCTAGGTAAGAGAAAATGTAGCCTAGGAAGTCATGGATTATTGACAGTTACAGTTATGGAATTGGAGCGGGAAGTAGGAAGTGGTAGGCTGCCTCTGTGTAAGAGGTTTAAAGAACTTGAACTTACGGATTTGAAATTTAGTTAAACGTTTTGGAAGAAATCATCACCCTAGGCATTTTGGAGGTAGTCTAATCAAATTTGAAGTTTAGGACATCTCCTTGACTTTTTGCTTATTGAGCTCAGTTCTGAATCCTGTATATCTAGGATGCTGCCTCAGGGCAGCCTTTGTCAATTCCTGAATGGTTGATATAGCCTAGCTGAGATGCTACCTAATTACTGTGCTTCTGGGCTCCATAGAATACTAGTGTCACACCAAATGTATATTCATGTCGCTAAGGAGAAAAGAAAAAAAAAGTATGGTGGTCGAAATGTTTGGAAAATAGTGGTTTAAAAGTTTGACAGATCTATTATTTATTACAGGACTTCCCAGAGGTCTTAATAAGCTCATATGTGCTATCACTCTTTAGGAGAAGCATCTAGTATGAACTGTTTTCCAAATGTATTTGACTAGGGTTTTTTTTTTGTTTGTTTCTTTTTGATAACTATATATTAACATCTTAGAAAAACCAGTATGTTTCCATGAAATACACTTAAAAGAATGCTAGTCTAGGCTAGTGTAGCAATAGGTATGACATATATTAATTGATATCTATACTGGAGGACCAAGACACTGTCAGAAGCTTCTGGCAGCCAAGCTAAAAGTTCTTAAGTCAACCCAGAGAAAGCTTGATAAGAACATCAGCCCCACCAGGGAGCATGTCTGACAAGTCTTTCAAGCTCAGGAACCAGTGAGTCTGAGAAGGGTCCTGTGAACTCCAGGCCCACCTGGGCAAATAACCTCCTCCTGCCTTGCTCTGCCCCGTTCAGTGTTGAAGGCTGGGCTTCCTTGGCTCCCAGAGTATATTCTAGTGCTCTTACTGGCACAGAAGTTCTTCTCTACATTCTAGTCTTTATGGCACTAACACTGACTGCTTGTCTAGTTCCTGTCAGACCCCTCTCCCTAGGGACTGAAGATGATGAAATGATAAAGTACGATGAGTAAATGAAATCACATATGTCTTAAGAGGCAACTTAAATTACATACGTAAAGCATTCAACATAGTGTCACATGGCATACATTCGGCAAATGTTAGTTCCCAAATGGGCATGGAAAATCTCTTTAACAAAATCTACCAGCCATTCCATGCTTTTCCTTTTCATTTTGCACATTATGGTGTTATTTGGAATTTTTTTAAACACAAACATGCATTTCCCTTATTTTAAAATAACTAAATAAGCCAGTTAGGAAAGGACCAAGATTTTATGATTCCACTTATATGAGGTCCCTAGAGTAGTCAAATTCACAGACAGAAAGTAAAATGGTGGTTTCCAGGGGCTGGGGGGAGAAGGGGAATGGGGAGTTAGTGTTTAATGGGTAAGGAGTTTCAGTTTGAGAAGATAAAAGATTTCTGGAGATCAATGGTGTTGACAGTTGCACCACCACGGAAATGTACTTAATGTCACTGAACTGTATACTTAAAAATGGTTAAGATTTTGTATTACATGTATTTTACCACAATTTAAAATTTTTTTCATTAAAATTAAAAAAAATTAAAACAGCTAAATGAAAATGTTTCTCTCCCCTCCTCTTGTCCTTCTTAAAAGGCCTCTGTCTCCCTTTATCTCCCATTCAATCTATTTTCCATATTGTCACTAGAATGGTGAATCTGACCACAACACTCCCCATTAACCACTATAGGATAAAATGCAGTTTTCAGCCTGACATGTAAGGCTCTTCACCTGAAGCCCCTGCCTACTCCCATCTCCTAACGCTGCCCTATTTTGTATCTCTGGTCAAACCATACCAGGTTGCTCTTACTTTCCCAAACATGGGGAAAAGTCACATGACTTCTTGTCTCTGCTTAAAATGCCTTCTCAGAGTCCCTTACCTGCCTGATGAACACCTCATCCTTCAAGACTAGCCTTAGTGTTTGCCCTGTAGAGCTTTCTTTGAAAACCTTCCCCACTCCTCAGGCCAAGCAGAACACTGCCTCTTTTGTCCCACCACCCTACCTAGTATAGCCCTCTATCACTGCAGGTAGCACGCTGCATGGCAATGGTTTGTTTATTGGTCTGTGTCCCTTACTAGACTGGGGGAACCTCAAGGGCTCATTCATGTTTGTATCCCCAGGGTTTAGATTGAAGTGGAAAGCTACCTAGGAATTGATTAATGCATTGTTGAGTGAGTGAATGAATATAGAGAAGGGGAAGCACAGATCTGTTCATTTTTATCCCTGTTTCAACCACTACTATCAATAAAAGTCCTATATGTACATGTATAACTGATTCACTTTGCTATACACATAAAAAAAGTTTAATTAAAAAAATAAAAGTCCTAAAAAAAAATTCTTAAACAGACTGTGTTGTCAGGGCAGCAGGCAGTCCAATACCTGATGATGGAAAAGAAAGGGGGTAGTGAGCCTCAATTGCCTAAAAGTCTCTGCCTTCCTTTTTCTTTCCTGCCGCTAAGGAAATCATATCAGTCTTGGAGCCAAGGATGTTTCCCCTTCACTTGGCCTGACTGATAAAGGATTCAGAGTTGGGGTCGGAGGCAGCACTAGATGGGGGGGGGGGTGGTCACTGAAGAAAAGGTAAATTTATTCTGGTCTTCTCATGTTGGAACTGAACTTTTTTTTCCATAGAAATGTTATTATATATGATATACACACTACTTTACTTCAAGCACATTATGGGTTAAGTAGCTTCGGGTAGACTGGTTTGGGAATATGGCCATAATTTATAACGTTGTTCATATGGGAAAATTGTTTCTGAGTTCAAAAAAACAAACCTTTGGAACTTAACTTTGGGACTTCCTGAATTCTTTTTGGAAGTACAGTGAGTGTATCAATGGGAATCTAGAGATATATGAAAATGAAGAGTCTTAATCAGGGAGAAAATGATCATGGCCAAATTAAACTGTAACATTATAGGTATTGTGATTAGATTATACCAATCTTATTCTGTAGTTCTCAAATTACCCATTATTGCAACTAGTATTATATTCAATAACAAAGTAATTGAAATAAAGTTGAAAAATGCAAGTTTCCATTTTAACCCAGTCTCATAAAGGTCCTCCATCCAACATAGCCTATGTGTGTCATGCACAATGCCTACGACTTTGCTTCAGGACACAAGCAAGCCTGTAAAAGTGATGTACCCTCTCTCAAGCACTTTTACAGCAAAATGTCAGACCATGAGAATGACTCACTGACTTAAAGTTTGTCATCAGGTTAAATTATTCCCTGAAATAAAAGTCTTCTGTAGGGACCCTCTGTGTGTAAACAGATGCATTTGAAAACCCATATGACCTAAATGGTTATTTCTGGCCATTCCCCTGCCCACATCCAAATGTTTGTGATGTATTACTACGCAGTTGAAGGCTGCAAGGCAACATGCATGATTTGAGAGGAAACTGTTCATTTACTGACACTACACAGAAAAGTTGAGGCTTTCTTCTTTATACAAAAATAGAAGCAGGAATCTAAAACTGCTTTTAAAAATCACCATTTTCCTGTTAGAAAAAACAATCATGGATATCTGTCAAATACTAATGACAGTCTGTCAATCACACCCTAACCCTGCCCCTCCCTGTTTTCAAGAGCTTGTCTTCTTATTGTAAAACTAGCTTTTAACTCTTTCCAAAGCAACAGAATTATATTGCTGCTTATGTGTGACTGAAATGTGTGACAGGTTGTTTGGATTGTAATTCCAAGGCCCCAGTTATGACCCTACCAATGAGCACACTCTCCTCATTCAATAGAGCCTTGTGTCTACATAATGTCAAACAAATGGTAGGGCACTGAACAAATAATAAGCTGATTCAGTAACCTGGGGAGCGTCTCAGGTCATGCCTACACTGTAGGTTGGCAACTTGAAATTATTCTGAGAGGCACAGTCAAGCCTGCCCCACGGCAACACTGTGAAGTTGGGGAATTGTCTGGGCCACCCTCCCACGTTTCGTCTTGATAAACCATCCTGAACACGTAGAACACATTCATTCACTAAATACTTAAAATGAATGAACCTTAAGGAAAAACTCATGTCGTTCTGAAATGGACTAAAGTCACCCATGCAGTATTTTCTTAAATGTTCCCCCCGGGGACATCTTAGGCTAAGGCAAATTAAGGGGATTGCTCCAGTTGTCTAGTGACTCAGGGCACAGCTGGATTGAGAGGCAGTGATACATTAAGGGTGGGGTCTGTGGAGGGTAGAAGATGTAGGCAATGGGCTGAAGTGTTCAGGGAAGGCGACAGAGAAGATATGGGCCATGGACCCTGCTATTTAAGAGGTAAACTTCTCCTGTCTACCTCTACTTTAATTTATGAATTCATCTTTTCATCCTTCCTGCCAATCTCAAAACCACAGTGCACCAATCACTGTTCAAGCTCAGTCTTCCTGCCTTTCATGTGATCATTTCAAGCACTTATTGTCACATTTGGTATGGACAGCTCTACTGACTAATAGAGCCAGCACTGTGGCTTGTCTATACAACTGGATTATAATCTACCCGAAGAGAGGGACCTTGACTTCTACTTCTCGGGATAGCTATAGAATGCTGGGCATCTCTTCGCTCCCTGCTCCAGCTAGATGTTTTAACTTGCTCTTCTTCTCTTACTTACATGCACAGGACCTTCTGACTGTTAAAAACAACAATAGAGACATGATTCTGCCTTCCCTCAACTTTTATCACCAAACTGTTTTTCTTCTTACTCTATTATTTTCCCTAGGTGATACCATCACTCTCAGGATTTCAACGATCAACTATGAAGATGGTTTCTAAGTGGCGGTCTCCAGCTGTGATTTTGCCTCAGAATCCCAGTTCTACCTCTCAAAAGTGACTGATGACTTTGATAACTTACTGCCATCTCATACTTGGCCGAGGAACAAAATCCCCTCCTTCCTCCCAAGCTGACTTTTTCCTCCTTGATTTCTGCTAATGGAGCATGAGTCTCCAGACTACTCTATTAAGTTCATTTCAACAAATATTAATTGGATGCTTACCACGAAGAAGACACTGAGCCCAGAAATCGTGCTGGCACCTTTAAATCTTCCTTCTTTTTCTCTGTCTTCAGTCTATCCGGAAGCTAAGTAAGCTTTTCCTTTGAAATGTCGTCCATATCCAAACCTTCTCTTTTCTCTTTGTCACGCACTTTAGCAGCCCAGAACTCATGATCTTAAGCTTGCCTTATAATAGCCTTCTATCTGGTCTCCTTGCTCCTATCTCTCCTTCCTCCATTACAGTGTTCCCAAACTTTGCTGCATATTAGGAATACCTGGAGATCTATTTAAAAATCCTAAGGCCCAGGCTACATCCCATACCATTAAATCAGAATTTCGGGGTTAGGATTGAGGCATCAGTATTTTGTAAAGCCCCCAGTTAAGTTTACTGTACATCCAAGGTTGCGAACCAATGCTTATTCCATTCTACTCACTACTGCCAGGACTTATATAATGCAAGCACTGCTCTCATTATGTAATTTACTGGCTCAAAACCTTTAATAAGCCTCCAATCACCAACTTCAAGGCTCCTTAAAATCTGACCCAATTCTATCCCATGAAACCTAGGCCCTCCCACCTCCATGACCATATGCTGAAATGCCTTTCTTCTGCCTATCCAAATCTTACTCATCCTTCAAGCTCCAGTTCATCCAAGAAGCTTTCCCTAAGGAATTCAGACCATAGTGATTATCTACCCTTGGGGCACCTGTAGCACTTTTGGCCTATGTAGTCATTACCTAAGCATTGCCTTGTATTATAATAATTTCTGTTTCCATGTCTCATTTTCCTAATTAGTTTCTAAGTCCTGGGGACATAGTCTATATCTATCATACATTCCCCACTGTACTTAGTTCAGTGCTATGAATATTGTAGGCATTCAATAAATATGTTGATTGGTTTATGTCCATCCCATCATAAAGGATGTTTCAATCAACCTGTAACTAACTTTATATGTTTGTGCCATGTTGCAATATTAGAAAATTAATCAGTATGTTTAACCTCTATTCTTGTCAGTAGACTGACAGAAAACAGGACAGCATTACTTTCAGGTGGCAGTACTTGTCTTGAATACCTCCTGGGTATAGCTAAGGCATGTAGTTATAGATATACTATATATATAATAAACCCAAGGGAGGCTATTAACAATTCAACATTTCCTGTTCGTGTGGGAAGGCTAATTCCATTTATCAAACAAGGACAGAAACATTGTTCCTTTAGACTGATCCTCCCTTTCTGGCTCCTCAGGGCTCAAGGCTATAATCACTTGCAGCCAGAGAAGGGAGAAAACCCTCCCAATGACATTCTGACCACTGGGTCAGAAAGTCAGGCTGAAAATAGTTAAAGATGTCTATATTCAGAAATGTTGAAATCGGCCGTTTGTAATTGGAGGTAGTTGTAGCATAGTGTAAAAAGCACTAGACCTGGGGTCAGAGAAGCTGACTTCAAATCCCAGCTCTGTCACATAATTGTCCTGAACTTTAAGCAAATCACTGGGACTCTATTGATCTTAGTTTCTTCATCAGTAAAATGGGATTAGAAATAAATAGCATAGTGTATGGGGGAATCATTAAATAAGATAATATATGTAACTGTTCCTAGCACATAGTAGGCACTCAATAATGTTAGCATCTTTGAATTATAAACCTAAAATATGTTATTTGTTTATTTAGCATAAAATGCAAATATTTTAACAAAGGGGAGCCATCCAGTTCCCCATACATTATGTTCTATACATTAAAAAATAGCTTTTTATTTAGAAATAATTTCAAACTTAGAAAAGTTGCAAGAATAAAATGGCACAGGGAATTCCCTGGCGGTCCAGTTGTTAGGACACTGAACTTTCTCTGATGTGGCCGGGGTTCGATCCTTGGTCAGGGAACTAAGATCCTGCAAGCCACGCTGCACAGTCAAAAAAAAAAAAAAAGGCACAAAGAATATCCACATATCCTTCATCCAGATGCACCTATTGTTAGCATTTTACCGCATTTTATTTTATCTACCTATCTATCTAATGTAACTATATTCCTGAAACATTTGAGAGGAAGTTGCATGCATCGTGACCCTTTGCCCCTAAATGCTTTGGTGTATATTTCCTAGGTATAAGGATATTCTCTTACACACCATGGTACAGTTAACAACTTCAGTGATATTAACATTGGTACAATATTTTATCCAATCGACCATCTGTTTTCTAGTTTTGTCAATTGGCCCAATAATGTCCTCTGTAGCATACTGTCCCCCTCACATACAGGACCCAGTCTAGGTGCAGTATTTAAATTAGCTGTCATGTGTTTCTGGCCTCATTTAATCTGGACTATTTCCACAGCTGTTCTTTATCTTTTATGACACCGGATGCTCCATAAATCTTAAAATGTAAACAGGGTTCTTTCACAAAACATAGTAGTTAAAAACATAGGCTCTGAAGCCAGACTGGCTAAAATAGAGTCTGAGGTCTGCCAACAATTAACTGTGCAACCTTAAGCAAGTACTTAATGTCTCTGTGTCTCAGCTTCCTCATATGAAAAATAGGGTTGAGTATGGTACTTCATAAGGTTTTTGTGAGGATTAAATGAGTTGATACACATATAACACTTAGAATAGCACCTAATACATGGCACCTAGTACATGGTAAGTGCTCGATAATGTCAGGTACATCAATATTTCTATAACTCCAATGTCAAATCAAATGTACAAAAATTTACTGAGCATCTCTTACAAGTAAGGTCTTTTTCTAAGGCCAGGTAACATTTATCTCATCAGTTACAGAACAGCAGAATGTTGGGCTTCAAAAGGCTTTAAAGAGAATTGGTTCTTTTGTTTTAAATAAATTTCTTTATTTTATTTATTTATTTTTGGCTGCGTTGGGTCTTTGTCGCTGCGTGTGGGCGCGGGCTTTCTCTAGTTGCGGCGAGCGGGAGGTACTCTTGGCTACAGTGCGTGGGCTTCTCATTGCGATGGTTTCTCTTGTTGCAGAGCATGGGCTCTAGGCGCCTGGGCTTCAGTAGTTACGGCACATGGGCTCAGTAGTTGTGGCGCACGGACTTAGTTGCTCTGCAGCATGTGGGATCTTCCCAGACCAGGGCTCGAACACATGTCCCCTGCATTGGCAGGCAGGTTCTTAACCACTGCGCCACCAGGGAAGCCCAAAGATCACTGGTTCTTAAGGTTTCTCTGTATCACAGACACTTGAGAATCTGGTAAATTTTGTGGAACTGCCCCCCCAAACAACAACAACAACGCTGTAGTGGGTTGAATGGTGGCTCCCTAAAAGATATATTCATGTCCTAATCTCCAGAACCTGTGAATGTGACCTGATTTTGAAAAAGAGTCTTTGTAGATACAATTAAATTAAGGATTTTGAGATAAGGAATTTATCCTGGATTATACACGTGAGCCCTAAATCCATTGACAAGTATCCTTATAAGAAATGCACAGAGGAGACAGAAGAGGAGGAAGCAGTGTGAAGATGGAGGCAGAGATGTGGCCAGAATGGAAGCGGCAAGGAACAGAATCTCCCCTAGAGCCTTTGGAGGGAGCACGGCCCTGTTGACACCTTGATTTTGGATTTCTGGCCTCCAGAACTGTGAGAGAATAAACTTCTGTTATTTTAAGTCACCAAGTTTGTGGTAATTTGTTACATCAGCCACAGGAGACTAGTAGAAACGCATATATTCACTCACAGTCTTGTAGATTTTAGTTAGTCCGTGAACCCCCGATTGAGAAACCCTGCTCTTATCCTCCTTTCTCATTTACTGATCGGGAACCAGGGACTCGGGTAAGCCCCAAGCTAGGTATTCAACTAGGAGGAGGGAGGGCTGATTACAGCAACCCGAAGGCCCTGATATGAGATAGGATATGGAAGAATATATGGGACAGCCATGCTAACCAGGCCTGGCAAATCAAAGGGTAGGACAGGAACTTTTTCTGTGTATTTCATCAGCATCTCGATACTTCCTGCTTCCTCAAGAGCCCTCCTTTCCCCACCCCAATATTTGCAAACCAGAGAAAATAAACACATTGTCACACTGAAAGAATTTGAACAAAGAACACTTAAAAAAAAAAGTAAGCAAACCTAACACAATGGGGATGGACGTACCATTTGTCCAAGTGAATTAAGATATTAAAAATGTGGCCATTCAAAAAAGATTGTACCTATATTTTTCCCCTTAAAAAAATCTTTGGGAGAGGAAGTGAGAGCTTCACTGTAGTAGAGATCAAGCCTGAAGCTAGATTCAGAGAAAGATTGTGCTCTCCAAACTTAATAACCAGGAAATGCAATCAGGAACCTGGGTTCATTTGGGCCCTGTTGTGACATGAATTATGTTCCCAAAAAGATATGTTGAAATCCTGACCCCAAGTACTTGTGAATATGACCTTAGAAATAGGGTCTTTGCAGATATAATCAAGTTAAGATGAGGTCATTAGGGTGGGTCCTAATCCAACATGACTGGTATTTTTATAAGGAGAGGAGAAGAGACAGAGAGGAAAATACTGTGTAGAGACACAGTGACACACAGAAGGAAGATGGCCATGTGAACACAAAGGCAGAGATTGGAGTTGTGCTGCCAGACGTGAAAGAATGCCAGAAGCTAGAAGAGGCAAGAAAAGATCCTCCCCTAGAAGCTTCAGAGGGAGTATGGCCCTGTCAACACCTTGATTTTGGACTTCTGGTCTCCAGAACTGTGAGAAAATAAATTTCTGTTCTTTTAAGCCATTTAATTTGTGGCACTTTGCTTCAGTAGCCTTAGGAAACTAAAGCACACCCTTATTTGGGTATCCATGAGACATTTACTGAATTTACTCTGTGCCAGGCACTATGCTAGGAACCGGGGAAAGACAAAGATAAGACAGGTTCTATTCTTGCTTTAAAGCAGACTTGTCTTCTGTGATGGATTAGGACATTTCCAGGGCCCCACAGGTGTTTTCCCTACCCTGTGACCTGGCAAACACATATTTTTTTGTCTTATTTGCTCATATATAGAGGGTATATAGTTGCTCTAAAGACTAGATTTCTCCTGGCATTTCTGACGATTCCATTTATCCAATGACACATTCACATAGCTCTCTGTCCCTCTGAAGTGGCCATGGGAGGAAAGTAGGGAAGTGGAAAGGGGGAAGCTTCTAGGATAGCTTTACATTTGGTTTTCTGCCCATATCTTTCCCAATGAATCCATATTCCCAATGATCTATCTCCTGCTCTAAAATGAGGAACTTCTCACACATTTTATGAAACACTATGCAGGGACCACACTGTGGCACTGTTTCATTCCCAAAATTTAATAAAATACACAGTTCATTTAGTGCACACTATGAGGCCTTCACCTCAGGGTTTATGGTGCAAATCTAAGGCCAATTAAATGTCACCCTCAGTAATAGAGCCCAAGCCAGACCTTGCTGCCTCCATGGCAAGCCTTTGACAAACTGAAGAAATAGGCAGTATTTGTCTTTATTTCACTCCCATATACATAGTTAGGGACCCCCATTTTTTTATCATGCTCCACCTTCTCCCCTCTGCCTACCCCCAGGAAGGTGCCCTTACTTGTGTCCCTGTCATGTTCTTGCTTTGCCTGGCTTTGGTAATTTTGCCCACTAAGGTACTAACTGATAACAAGTGTCAGGTTGAGTTATGACCCCCTCAGAGAAGTATTTTATTTTTAAACAGGGCTATCTTAGAGATCAAAACGCACTCAAAACCAAAAGGAATATAGCTCTAATGATGCATTGACATGCGGTGGATGAATCCTTTGGGGCAGGGGTTCTGGAACCTCTCATATTCATGTATTCAGTTCCAACTGACATGTATTGAGCATGTGTTCTTTGCCTGATCGGACCAGGTATTTTCTTTCACTCACTCAGCTCACTGTATTCTTCACAACAACTTTGTGAAGTAGATACTGACATCTTAATTTTAAGGAAGAGGAAACTGCAGGACAGAGGATTGAAGTGACTTCTCATGGTCAGACAGCAGGAATGTATAAAAGTTAGAACTAGTTCCCAATGTCTCTCTGACTCCCAGTCCAATACTCTTTCTTCTATACCCCACTGCCTCATTAAACATGTTATAAATTGAAAGAATACCTCCTTATGTTCAAGACTCTGCCTCGAGCCTTATGGGATGAGGCAGAAACGAGTAGAGCATGTCTATGCCCTTCAAATCATATCATGTAGTCAGTGCCTCAAGGCCAGTCCTGGCATCCCTTGAATATCTCAAGGATTGTCTTACACAGGTCTAAGGAACTCTCATTCTAGAGAATCACTCAGGGGTGGGGGAGAAGGAGGAGGTCGTTGATGATGCATTCATTCAGATGCTTTCTTGTCACCAGAATCTGAAAGTCTTCTTCCTTCTATAGCCTCCTGCTAAATCTCCCAGGAAGTCAGCTGGCTCTCCTAACGAGGCTGCACTCTTTCTCTGCTGTAACAGAAATTCCTAGATTGCCAAGGCTTGCCCTCTCCAATGATGGGAAGTTTCTATGGACCGTTCAGTATGATTTTTTTCTCTGCTCATAGCATCCCCTAATACTCCACATACCAACATTCCCCCCATATTTTCAATCCTCTGTCACCATCATGATTTCCCTGCTCTACCTATCAAAACTGCTCTCCAGAGGGATCAGGTATTGAACCTTTACATATCACTGTGAATATGGTCAAATTCATTTATTCGTCCATTCCAATAATAAATACTTTGAAGGATGTACTATGTGAAGACATCATTGATAGAAAAAATTCATGGACATTTTCCTTCAAGAAACTCATTTTCTAGAGGGAAAGACAAACAGACCATTACAATAGAGTTGAATGTCATTATTTTATA